>NW_015174323.1:211074-230321 GCF_001447785.1 Gekko japonicus | reverse complement strand
ACCCCACCCCCCGGCAAGCCGCTCGGGCCCCGCTGATCTCCCCCCCAAGCAGCGGCGGCGAGGGAGTTCGCAGAGCGTCCCCTGCGCATGCTCTTTCACTTTTGGGGGGATTTAAGTATCCCCCCAATATTTTTTTCAGGTTTTTAGATTTTTGTGCACACCTGGGGTGCACAAGTGTGCACAAAAATCTCCCTCCCCCCCCCCCGGTGCCCCCGATGCGCGGATTTAGGTATCAGCACGCAGGGGGCGCCTTTCACTATTAGATATATAGATATTCTGAAGATACGCTGGTGAGATACACCAGGGGCAAATCTCACTGCTAATGTGCTGTGCCGGTGTAGCTGGGTGTTGTCAGGGGTGTGCTTTGGGTAGAGCCAGTCTTGGTCCCTTTCCTAATGATCTCCAGCTCTGGATATTCCCTTGACATTGCTTCAAATATTTGCTGCCATAAAACCTGTTGGAGCTCTCAGTTCAGTCCCATAGAGCAAGGAAAAAACCCCAACTGTTCCATGAACAATTCCCACACCAGCGCCTGCTGCCTGCCTGCCACACACTCACTCTCACAATGCAGCTGCTGCTGGTGGCTTTAAATAGAGAGCTCTCCCCCCCCAAAAAAAGTGGGCTGACCCAACATGCCTGCCTCCAGCAGAATGAGTCAGCACTGGCTCTGACTGGTGTAGTGCCAACACCCTCGCCTCTCTCTCTGCTTTACCTTGCACACAAGCGTTTCCAAGGCTTAAACAGAAATGGTCTTCACCTGGGACCTGCAACACTCTGATACAGAAGGAGAAGTCCAAAGGATGTGTGTAGCAGTGAAGAAGCAGCTCCAGCCCCATTACTGGAGAGACAAGGAGAAATCAGTATGCCAGATGTATCAAGGTCAATGGTGTGGTGTGGGTTTCAAGAGGAGCTACTGTACTATATCAAAGGGCTTCCCCACAGGATAGCAATTGGAGCCACTGATAGTCCCTTTGGCAGCTGGTAAATTTGCTGTAGGCCATGATGCTCTTACCATTGTGCTGAATGAAAAAGGGATGTGTATGCAGAAATGTACCTCAAACTGGACTAATATCCCAATAGCCATAGAACATCAGACCCCAGACAGTGCAGTGGTACTGCAAAGGTACATAGAGATCCATATTTCTGAGCCCCTTCTGCTGGTACAGGGTATTGAGCTACAGAGGCCACAATTCATTACTGCAGGAGTGACAGCACTGTATATGTGGGCAGCACAGGTCTGTAGCTATGGTGGGACATTTTGGGGCCACCCCACAAACAGCCATGCCAGGGTGAGAGTGCCACAGCTTGCCCTCAAGTTTCCCTCTCCCTGTGTGTTGTGTCCTCTGGCCGCCACCAGGGGCCAGCGACTACCCAGAGCTTGACCCTGGGTGAACAATGGGAACTGGGCTCCTGGGCTCTCTAACAGGGAGCCAATAGAAACATGGGAGGGAAGTTCAAACCCCCCAATGGGATCCAGGGGTGTCCCCTGGATATGTATATAGTTGGCCTCCTGGCCGTTTGTCTTTGTCTTAGTTGTGTAAGAGTCAGGCGTGCAGCATGTTAGGGGAGCTGCAAGGGCCTAGCCATGCGTTCAACCCACTACATAATACTGTGGAATGGGGGAAGGTATCATGGGACCTGGGAAAAGACTACTCAGAAGGCATTTAGTTACCTTCAGAAGGCATTTAAAGGCCTTTTGAATTCCCTTCCATAGGGCAAGAAAACTTAGAAGAGCGCTCAAGAGCGGTACCTTCAATACAGCTCCAACAATCCCCCTTTCTGTTAGCCCAGTATTGCTGTATACCATCAAGGTTATGGTGAGACTTTTAAAAGCATGCCCATAAGCCTTTGGGAAACAGGCAGCCACCCCTCTCCCTCACCTCCTGCAAGATCAGCTGGAGGTCTTTTAAATCTTGGAGGAGGGGAGGGAGAGGGGGGGTTTGCAAGATTTAAAGGGCCCTCCAGCTGATCAGTGCCATGTGCTCCTGCTGATCAGCTGGAGGGCCCTTTTAATGTCGCCGGAGGGGAGGGAGGAGGAAGGAGAGGGGCAGCAGCTGTTGTGGGGAGTGAAGCCTGTGGAGGGCAGGGTTACAGTGCTATAGAGTCCACCCGTCTCGTAATGAGCTATAATTCCTGGGGAACCCCCAGGTCCCACCTGGAGGCTGGCATCCCTAATGACAGCTGTGGGACAAAATGGGACAGATTTTTTATTTATACTTTTGATTTATATTCCTCCCTCCCCACGTGGGCAGGCTCAGGGCGGCTTACAACAGGTTAAAAACTAACAGAATAAATACAGTAAAACATGGATACATTGACAAAGCAAAAATATAAAATTCAGTCAAACAATCACATTTATACGTAAAGTGCTGTTGCATATAGATGGCGGTAGCGTCTCCAAGGCTATGTTAGATGGTAGAGAGTACACTGTGGCCATACCCGTGTCATTAGCTGTTCTTGTTGTTCTCAACATGAGGTCCGTAACTGTTTAGTTGTTAGCAATTCAGGTGTTGTCCATGTGTTGGTGCTAGTGGTAGCTCCTAATTGAAGGCCTGGTGGAAGAATTCAATTTTTACAGGCCCTGTGAAACTGTGTGCAGGCATCCACCTGTCAGGGTTCCCAGTTCCTTCAAAAGTTTCAGTTTATTGAGAGTTAGTATTTAGGACATCATGAACTCTTGTGTCAGGAATGGCGGGAGAGAGAATAGCCCTTACAGATATACCCCTTTCAAACTAGATGCCTGTCAGCAAGCTGCCAATATGTCTTTTCCGTGTATATGAGATGCCGTATCAGCCACTTGAATGCCGTATCAGCCACTAACGCATACCCGATGCCCCTAATTAAAGATCTACTTGCTGAGGCGGCTAAAGGGAAAATATTTTCCAAGCTTGATCTCAGAGACGCTTATTTCCGGGTGCGCATCAAGGAAGGCGATGAAGCGAAAACCGCCTTCAACACTCCATTGGGGCAGTTCGAGTACCTCGTGATGCCGTTCGGTCTTCAAGGGGCCCCGGGGGTCTTTATGAATCTGATCAACGAGGTGTTGCATAAACATTTGTTTAAGGGGGTGCTTGTTTACTTGGATGACATTTTAATCTATTCCCCCAATCTAACCTCCCATGTGAAGTTGGTGAGAGAAGTTCTGAGTACGTTGCACAAGCACAAACTGTTTGCCAAACTCTCCAAGTGCGAATTCCATAAAACACACATTGATTTTTAGGTTATCGTATCTTGGGGACTGGGCTAGAGATGGAGGAACCTTATCAGCCAAAGCTACAGGTGGTGCGCTTTTGGAGGCTTTTTGCTTAGTCTATAATGAACAGTAGTGTGAGAACAGAAGAATTGTTTAATTAGCTACTTTCTCAAGTAATTAGTTGCTTTCTCAAGGTTTGAGCGCGAGATGAGCCTCAAGGCGGCGCGGGAATCATATCTATTGGCCCATGTTATTTTTAACTTGCTTTATTATCCCAGTCTCAAGCCCTTTGTGTTATTCTGAACAGAAAAGTTGTTCTAAGTACTTCATGGCTTCAATAAAATAAAACCTTCCTGCAAGAGTGTATTTGATTGTTCGCTGTGAGTCTGACAATGCCCTGATACATCAAACCCAATAGGCAAGCACCTGCAAATGCGGGCAAAATGAAAAATAAATCACAGATCCCTTTTCAATGTGCCTCCTTGCATTTATTTCAGAAACGGGGAAAGCCTCCCTCGTTTTTGCAAACCAGCCCGGGCAAAAGAGACCAACGAGGGTACTAGGACTACCCTGGTCGCCATTACTGTGACGTCACGACCTGGCTTTCCATCTACAGGGGGTGGTGGCCTGGTAGAGAGATTTTCTTTAATTTTATTGTCTAATTCCAAATAAACTGATGTCTAAATAAAACTGTTCTATCTGTTTTGTTAACTTGCTTCTGTCTCTGGACCCTCTGTGCTGACCTATGCTACATTGTGTTGTGTGCTACTGAGGACACATTTTCATTTTTTTAAGGAGCAATGGAAAGATTTCCAGATGCTGGAGGGCAGAAAGAAACAATTAAGCATCCTCTGAAGCAACAGCAACAGATTACTAACTTTGGTAATTTTTAAATTTTAAGAAACTAAAAAATTTCCATTTGGTTTTGGTTCTCACACAATATATATTTATTTAGTTCTTGCAAATAAGCAATAGTTCTAGGATGATTTATGTACAAGACACCATGCACAGTCCCTCACCTTCACTTTATGGTCTTTGTGAAGTTTCCAAACAATTGCTAGAACAATTGCTAGAAGAGAGGAAAGGAAACATGTGCAATAAATGTAGTGTGCCATCTCTATGATTGTTTGTGATCATGACATTTTGCAAGCATGGCTTTTCTGTAATTTTCTAAAGTATTGTTGTAGCGGGTTGTGACAGAGGTAAACGAAAGAAAAGGTAGAAATGTCACCTGTCCCCCTAGATAAATCAGAATGAAAAATGGAAGAGAAACCCACTTGGATGAAACCTTTGTCACTGTGACTGTGCACCTGTGAGATTAGAATTAGGTTCCAGATTGCTGAAATAAAGTGAGAGATCCATAACCTGAAATAGATGGTACTGAAATACCATTGGAGGTTCTTAACCAAAATGCCATGAGGTCCCCACATGCATAATTACCATTGTGAAGCCAATCAGGAGCCAGGGATGTTGAAAGCCATGCATTCTTGGCTTCTGGAAGGACTCTGGTAGATGTATGCACATGGAACTTTTTCTGTGGAATTTTGAATCCACTACCACTCCATTTGCCAGCAAATTTGGAAAACGCAACAGTGGCCACAGGATTGGAAAAGATGAGTATACATTCCAATCCCAAAGAAGGGCAACGCCAAGGAATGTTCAAACTATCGCACAATTGCACTCATATCACACGCTAGCAAGGTCATGCTCAAGATCCTACAAGCTAGGCTTCAACAGTACGTGGATAGAGAACAACCAGAAGTACAAGCTGGGTTTCGAAGAGGTAGAGGAACTAGAGATCAAATTGCCAACATTCGCTGGATTATGGAGAAAGCAAGAGAGTACCAGAAAAATATCTACTTCTGCTTCATTGACTATGCTAAAGCTTTTGACTGTGTGGATCACAACAAACTATGGCTGGTCCTTAAAGAGATGGGAGTACCAGACCACCTCACATGTCTCTTGAGAAACCTGTATAAGGGCCAAGAAGCGACAGTCAGAACCGGATATGGAACAACTGATTGGTTCAGCATAGGAAAAGGAGTACGACAAGGATGTATATTGTCGCCTTGCTTATTTAATATATATGCAGAGTACATCATGCGAAATGCTGGCCTGGATGAATCACAAGCGGGAATTAAGATTGCTGGGGAAAAGATCAACAACCTCAGATATGCAGATGATACCACTCTAATGGCTGAAAGTGAAAAGGATCTAAAGAGCCTCTTGCTCAGAGTAAAAGAGGAGAGCGCAAAAGAGGGCTTGAAGCTCAACATCAAAAAAACTAAGATCATGGCATCCGGCCCCATCACTCCTTGGCAAATAGAAGGGGAAGTCGTGGAAGTAGTGACAGACTTCACGTTCCTGGGATCCCAGATCACCGCAGACTGTGACTGCAGCCATGAAATTAAAAGACGCCTGCTCCTTGGGAGGAAAGCGATGGCGAACCTAAACAGCATGATAAAAAGTAGAGACATCACCCTGCCAACAAAAGTCCGCATGGTCAAAGCAATGGTATTCCCAGTAGTCATGTATGGCTGTGAGAGTTGGACTATAAGGAAGGCCGAGCGCCGAAGAATAGATTCTTTTGAACTATGGTGCTGGAGAAGACTCTTGAGAGTCCCTTGGACTGCAAGAAGAACAAATCAGTCAATCCTCAAAGAAATCAACCCTGACTGTTCCCTGGAAGGCCAGATAATGAAACTGAAGCTCAAATACTTTGGCCACCAAATGAGAAGGGAGCACTCACTGGAAAAGACCCTGATGCTGGGAAAGATTGAAGGTCAAAGAAGACGGGGACGGCAAAGGATGAGATGGTTAGACAGTGTCAGCGATGCAACGAACATGAAATTGAGCCAACTTCGGAGGACGGCGGAAGACAGGAGAGCCTGGCGGGAGATTGTCCATGGGGTCGCGAAGAGTCGGACTCGACTGTGCGACTGAACAACAACAACCACCTAATCCAATTAATTGTGGAATATGTCTTGCGTTCCTTTACAAAGTTTCTCCAACTTAAAGACTCGGAGCTTTTCTAACATGCCCCCAAACAAATCTCTCCTTACCTACTTTGGTTTTTGCAATGAACATCCAGCACACAGAACAAGAAATATTGCTATTTGGTGGTATTTTGATTGTTTTTGACGAAGAGGGACTGCATGACCATCGTTTTGGGCATTAAATGGGCATACTCATGTGCTTAGAAACAGTTATTGGATTGGATCCAGCAAGTTTTTTTCATGCAATGTCATCCAATTCTTTTCTGTTATCGCATATGCTCTCTTTTGCATGTATCCTTCGACATTTTCAGGTAGCTCTCCCAGAACTGCAGCCACTTTGAAGGGAATTTGAACTCACAGGGGAAACCTCTCCCCACATCCACAGCCTGGCTGGCTTGGAAAACCAATTAGGGGAGCACAACATGTGATTTAGGGATCTTTACCTGTATAGTGGGCAAGCAAGCTCAAAGGGTTTCAGACTACCAGTAACTACAGAATACCCAGATCTTTTCCAAAACAATATTTAGATTTTACTGGGGCAGTTCTGCACTGCAGCCACTACGGGCACAGGGAAGGCAAAGGACAGTAAGCAGGAGTTGCTCTAACTCTACTGGTCTTGCCTTTCTGCAGCCTTCACTTGGTGGGCCCTGCTAAACCCATCAAGGCAAGGCCAGCCAGGACAAGCAATAGTCATTGCCAGGACGCAGCCTCCTAATAATGTCACTATCTCTAGCAGTCTATGGGTTCCCTCTTCCTTTAGTTCCACCAAGTTAAATAGTTTTGTTTGTACAACCAGGTCTTGCTGACCTGTTAATGTGTGGTAGCAAAATAATAATAAGAAAAAGCAAAAAGACCCCTTTGTTGTCTTTTCCATAATTTATCTAATTCTTTCCCACACTTTCCCCCATTTGCTGCCTTCCTTTTATGATCTGCCATCCAAACTTCTAATCCCCTCCCTTATTTTTCTGTTTTCATCTCAATTGCTTCTCACCCATCCTGGTTGGCAACTTATAAGGTATCTGATATATATAAAAGCCTAATGTATTGGCACTTTCCAGCTCTCCCATTGACTGTGCTGTGTGCTCCATCAGCCATTGGCCCATTAACCACCACTCAAGAGTACTTGCATGCCATTGGCTGGCTGCTGGGTCTGCTCCTCTCTCCCACTGAGAGAGCTGTCTCTCCTGATGAAGACGCTTCAACTCCTCCTCATCCCGCTAGGCTCACTTTTGTTTTAGTGGCTATTGCTAAATAACCAAGCTTGGTTCTGTCAGTAAAAGGTGTGGGGGGGGGGGAGTTCCTTTCCAGGCCTATTTTGGCCATTGCCAGAAAACTCATTGTGGCCCATCCTAACTAGGGGTGCCAGCTCCAGGTTGGGAAATTCCTGGAGATTTTGTAGTGGAGTTTATGGAAGTCAGAGTTTGGGGAGGGGAGAGGCCTCAACTGAATAGAATGTTGTAGAGTCCACCCTCCAAAGGAGATATTTTCTCCAGAGAGAGAGAGAGCTGTTGTCTGGGGTTCAGTTGTGATACCAGGCGGCCTTCAGGCTCCACCTTGAGTTTGGCTACCTGAGACCTGGCATTGTCCTCTGGGTGACTTGATGACCTGACTAGCATGACAATTAGGCCCAACTGCTTGCTCCTGTTCACCTCCAGCAGCACAAGAAGAGATTGGATTTATACCCCACCCTTCACTACCCAAAGGAGTTCCAGAGTGGCTTACAATCCCTTTCCCTTCCCCTCCCCACAACAGACACCCTGTGAGGTAGGTGGGGTACTGAGAGAGCTCTCTTGAGAACGGCCCTTGAGAGAAAGGCTCTGAAAAACTTATGACTGATCCAAGGTCGGACCAGCAGCTGCATGTGGAGGAGTGGGGAATCAAACCCAGTTCTCCCAGATTATAGTCCATGCTCTTAACCACTACTCCAAACTGGCTCTCAACCAGGACAGCCAGTGTGGGTATCAGTTAGCACTTCAGAGCAGGGTCTGCCAGACCCAGATTCTTGCTGTGGAAGCTGAATGGGAGATTTCAGACCAGTCACAGACTTTCAGCCTGACCTACCTCAAAGGGTTGTTGTGCAGATCAAAAGGGGGAGAGGAGAATGATGTAATCTGCTTTGGTCCCCACTGCGGAGAAAGACTATACTGTTCCTCCTGGGGAACTATTGTTGCCAATCTCCAAGTGAGGGCTGGAGATCACTCAGAATTACAACTGCTCTCCAGATCCAGATCCAGACCCAGGTTCTTGCTGTGCAAGCTGATTGATTTCAGACCACTCACAGACTTTCATCCTAACCTCACAGGGTTGTTGTGCAGATCGAAAGGGGAAGAGGAGAATGATGTGAGCTGCTTTGGTCCCCACAGCAGTGAAAGACTGTTCTTTTCCTAGGCAGAGGCTGAAGGGAGGGGGGAGGAGATGGAAAACTGAAAGAGGGGCAAATCAAGGTAGGCTGGGAAGGAGATAGGGTCGCCAGATCCAGGTTGGGAAAACTCTGGAGATCTGAGGGGTGGAGCCTGGAGAGGGTGGGGTTTGAGGAGGGGTGGGACCTCAGAAAGGTACAATGCCATAGACTCCACCCTCCAAACCAGTCATTTCCTCCTGGGGAACCACTGTTGCCAATCTCCAGGTGAGGGTTGCAGAGCACTCAGAATTACAAGTGATCTTATTTAAATATTTTTATCCCGCCCTCCCCGCAAGCGGGCTCAGGGCGGCTTACAGGGGGCGACAGCCCATACATAAAATCCAATAAAACAATAAAATCGTAGCAGCAATTATACATAACAACAATAATAGATAAAGTGCTTCACAGCAAGATGGTCCTGAGTGGTAATGATGGCATCTTCGGTCTTCAGATCGGCCCCGTTGAGGTACCACTGTCCAGTGGGTGTTAATATCACACAAGGTAAGCTGTCCTTCCCAGGGTGATCCTGGATCCTGTTGGCATTGCCACAGTTGGTGGTAGTGGCAGTGGCGGCCCCTATGTGAAAGCCTGGCGGAAGAGCTCCATCTTGCAGGCCCTGCGGAACTGCATAAGGTCCCACAGGGCCCTGATCTCCTCCGGGAGCTCGTTCCACCAGGTAGGGGCCACCACTGAAAAGGATCTAGCCCTGGTCGCCGCAAGTTTTACCTCCCGGGGACCTGGAACTGCCAAACGGTTCTGGGTCCCCGACCAATGTTGACCATGATGGACCCAGGGGGGTCTGATTCAGTAGAAGGCAGCTTCATATATGTTCATAAGATTGGGCGTGGGCTGTGGCTCAGTGGCAGAACATCAGTGGAAGTCCCAGGTTCAATCCCCGGCACCTCCACTTAAAAGGATCCGGCAGCAGGTGATGAAAAAGACCTCCGCCTGAGACCCTGGAGAGCCACGGCCTGTCTGGATTGACAATGCTGATCTTGATGGACCGAGGTTCTGATCCATGTGTCTGACCTGCCATTTTAAAAGAAGAAAAGAAGCGGTATTTAAAGAGAAGTATTTAAAAGGGTTTAAGCATCCCACGAGGAACTGATCCTGATCAGACCTGCAGCCCAGTGAGTGGAGGGGACTGTTGTTCCCACCCCTGTACCTCCGGAGCCCTCCTTCCTGAGCTAAGACCAAAATGTGTGAGCCGGAGGCTAAAGAACCATGAGCCAGCTCACACCAACTCAGCTTAGAGGGAACACTGGTCTCCAGGTGACCGAGATCCGTCCCCCTGGAGGAAACGGCTGCTTTGGAGGGACGGACTCTGTGGCCATATATGCATTGACGCCAGTGCTCCCTCTAAGCTGTGGAATCTTGTCAACAAAAATTCTACTTGGTGAGCTCCTGGCATTAAAGTTGTGAGTGAGCAATTTGGCTGCTGCATAAATCAGTTTGCTCTGGAGCCCTCCTTCATGAGCTAGGACAAAAATTGTGAGCTGGAGGCTAAAGAACCGTGAACCAGCTCACACTAGCTCAGCTTAGAGGGAACACTGCTCCGGAGCCCTCCTTCCTGAGCTGAGGACTGGAGTGGATCCAGGACAGAAGCTTCCTCCAGAAAGCTCTGAAGTAGGGCAAATTAGACACCGGCCGATAGTTGGCCAATTCGGCCGGGTCCAAAGTTGGTTTTTTCAGGAGAGGGCGGACCATTGCCTCCTTAAGTGCCTCAGGGAACCGTCCCTCCACGAGGGACTTGTTAATCTCCCGTACGGCACCTCGAAACCCCTCATGGCCCGCCTTAATGAGCCATGAAGGGCACGGATCCAGGCAGCACATGGTTGGGCGCACCGATACGAGCAATCTGTCAACTTCCTCCAAGCTGAGCGGGTCGAAACATTCTAAATCCTGCGAGGACATGCAAGGGGCCTCAAGTTCGCTCACTGTTTCAACTGTGGCGGGGAGGTCGCGGCGGAGTGCCAAGACTTTATCCGCGAAATAGCTCGCAAAAGCCTCCAGCCGATATCCAATTCCCTACTATTTTGTCTGCCCTGTGGCAGAGTTGTCAAGGACCGAATTGTTCTAAACAATTGGGCTGGGCATGAGCTAGTGGACGCAATCTCAGCTGCATAGAATTCTCTCTTAGCAGCTTTGACTGCCATCTCATAGGATCTCATAAACGTCCTATAGGATGTTCTTGATGCTTCGTCGTGGGCCCGCCGCCACCGTCTCTCTAGCCGTCTTAGTTCCCACTTCATAAGCCGTAACCCCTGGGTATACCAGGGGGCTAGCCTAGAGTGAGAGCGCAGAGGGCGCCGGGGAGCGATCTCATCGATGGCTGTGGAGAGCCGGTCATGCCAGTCCCCCACAAGCTCATCTAATGAGCCGCCAGGGGGCATCGGATCCCGCAGAGCCATCTGGAGCCACACGTGGTCCATTTGGCTCTGCAGGCGAGCTAAAATCTGCTCGCCGCCTAAACAGGGTCGGGATGGGACATTCAGACGGGCCTTCAAGGAGTAGTGGTCCATCCGGTCCACTGCAATCCCCACAGCGAAGATCAGATCGAGCGTGTTCCCAGCCTGGTGCGTGGGGATCGATACAAATTGGGAGAGCCCCAGTGCCATCATGGATGACACTAGGTCCGCAGCCCGGCTGGAGGTCGCGTCATCGGCATGGACGTTGAAGTCACCCAAGACCAAAAGCTTAGGGTGCTCCAGCGCCCAGCCTGATATGGCCTCCAGCAGGGATGGCAGACTACTGGCCGGTGCGTTAGGCGGTCGGTACACTAGCCAGATAGCCAAGCTCTCCTCGGTCTCCAGCACCAGGCCAGCGCACTCCATGCCCGCGATCTCCGGTGAGGGGAGGGCCCTGAAGGAGTAAGCCTCCCGAATGAACAGCGCCACTCCTCCCCCCCGCCCCTTAGTCTGTGATTGGTGTAAGACCGAGAACCCAGGTGGGGCAAGTTGGGAGAGAGCTACAGTCTCCCCACCTCATGGTGCACTATAACCCTGCTGAGGTTGCCACAGCAAATTGACACTGAGTGCCCAAGGCTGGGGCACCAGCCCAGAGCCTCTTTCTAGATTTTGTTGTATTTATTTCCACAATGGGCCTTATTCCTAGTTTAATAATAAAGCAATAGTACAGTAAATTAATACTATACTATTAATTAGTAATAGCATAGCAGCAAATCTTTGTTAATATTACAAACAAAAGAGGAGTGTTAATATTTCCTCATAATTTATCAAAATAGTAATAGTAGTGGTTGTAGCAGCAGCAGCAGAAGGAGCAGTAGTAGTAGTAGTAGTGGAGAAGGAAGAGGAGGAGACTGGATTCATACATGGCCCTTCACTACCTGAAGGAGTCTCAGACCCATTCCCTTTCCCTTCCCCTCCCCACCAGATACCCTGTGAGGTAGGTGGGGCTCAGAGAGCTCTGAGAGAACTACCCTTGAGAGAACAGCTCTGAGAGAACTTATGAAAGATGTGCACCCCACCCTTTACATGTACGGTAATAGAATGCGGTGGTTCAAGACCCTGAACTGCAGGCTGTTGAAGGTCAGTAGTTCAGCAGTTCAAGACCTGGGTGCCGCATGATGGATGAGCTCCCAGCTCCTGCCAACCTAGCAGTTCGAAAGCAAGAAATTGCAAGTAGATAAATAGGTACCACTTCGGTGGGAAGGTGTTCCGTGCACCTTGGTGTTTAGTCATGCCGGCCACATGACCACGGAAACGTCTTCGGACAGCGCTGGCTCTTCGACTTTGAAACGGAGATGAGCACCGCAAGCCTAGAGTCGGATTCGACTGGCTTTCGAGCAAGGGAACCTTTACCTTTACCTTTAATAGAATGTTAATCTGCTTTAGTGATTATAAAAGAGGAACAGAACTTAAAACTTAGTTGCCATTGGAGGGAGGGTTGTCTGGAGATAACCTGGGCCAAGATATTCCGGTTCCTTTCATTTCTGGCCCTGTAACTTCCATAATCATCCTGAAGCTGATTTGAGATTCCTGGTTTTAGTTTCTGAGTAATGTCTGCCACAAATGGACAGACAAATGGACATGCAGATTCTTTTATTCTATTATAGATGCATGGTTACAGCCAGTCAAGTGACTTCTTTTGCTCTGATATTTGGTTTGGATCAAGGTTATATGGGGGGGAACACATGGAATCTTTGTCTGGGGGCCCATGGTGGCTCTCAGCAGCCGGCGGGGGGTGGGGAGAGTAGAGGAATAAGGCAGAGCTTCCAACTGCCGTACAGTAGAAATGTCTCGGATATTCTTATATTTATTTTGTGGGAAAGAAATATACATGCAGTGGCATACAGTGATTATGCAAATGTGTGTGTGTACATGTGTGTTGATATTGATGACTCTTCCTCCCCACCACAACCCAATAAAGTTTCAGGCCCTCTAAAACATCTTTTTTGTATTTGTTTGTTTGTTACCATTTTAAATTGCTGGTTTTGACTATTATATATATATATATATAAAAAAAAACCTGGCTAGGAAAATATGTCCAGCCCAGTTACTTTCTGAAGTACCACTAATCCTCCAAAACCAAAACAGTGCACTAAGTTAAATTTTGCTCTTTAAGTGATATCGACAAGTCTGCATATGTCATCGATTATTTAAGTTGGCACCAAAAAAGTGCCTTGCTTGTTTCCTTGGTTTATTGGCCACGGCTTCTCTGTCCTCTGTACAGCAGGGGAAATAGCAACTGCTTTTGATCTAGAAATCCTGATTTGAAGGGAATCTTTGCCGCATTCAGATCATGATTCAGATCATGAGTACTGATCTTGCTGACACTTGAGGCAGTGGGGTTGTCCCAGGAAGCCCCTCTGAGCCTTTTCAAACAGCCTCTTGAGAAGCTATCCGGCAATGAAGATTAAACATTAGCTGATTACCGACAAGTAATTAACAATGTCAACGAAACACAGAAACTGAATTAATAATAATTATATCATCAACATGATGATCATCTTGTAGAGAATCCCAGAGAAGAGGAGAGGTTAATTACTCACTCCTGGCAGAACAGCACCAACTCGACCGCAACCATGCCTTGGGATGGTGTTAACTGCCAGACAGATAATTAATTAACATCATAATTGTAATGCAGCCAGCATGAAAATATTGAATTATTAGGCTATTTTCTTTCTATTACCTGCTCCAGTCACTCTATAACTTTAAGGTGTGCAGTGCCAGTGACTGGCCGCTTCTGACATACTGACATAGTTCACAAGGAGAGGGCCAGTTCTCCCCCCAGTCCAGGGCCCATCATTGACTGTACTGCACTTTCTTGGCAGTTTTGGTCACACAGTCCCCCCCCCCAGCTCTTGCCTGATTGGCTTCCTGCTGTCCTCTCTGTGGCCATTGCCCCACCCTTCCTCCTTCATTGTGGGTCCTTCTGCTTACCAAAACAACCGTGCAGCCCCTTGCCATGCCGCTGAGCTTACTTGCCCATTCCTTTCGGCAGCCATGAGTCCTTCCTACATCATTATCCCATTTCAGCCAAAGTCTCTGTCTCTATTGGACATGGGGGTTGAGGGGACGTACAAGAGGAAAGCGCGAAGCCGACATGGTTATCTGTTTTCACAAATATTTCGCAGCACATGGAGGAAATTTCAGAAACTGTTGGAATAAGAATAGGACAAAGGAACCTTATTGGACGCAAACAGAAAACAACAAATGAGAATTGTCCCATGGATCATACCGACTGATACGAATGAGGAGCCCCACGTCAGCAGCTCTTGCAGCTGCTTCCTCCAGTATTGCTGCCACTCTTTTGGCTGGAGTCAGAACTGCTCCTTCAGTATTCTGACTACCACTAAATATTGCAACCATGGGGGGGCACCTTCTTGGGGGTGGCAAGTGCAGCCAGCACTGGAATAGGATCGTCTACTGCTACGTTTATGGTAGTTGTCACCTGATTTTACTGCATTGTCTTATACCTTTCTAATTCACTTTCTATATTGTTTATAGTATACTTTGCCTTAGTCTGTTGCCTTAGTCCTCTTTCTGTATGGCTTGTTCCCTAGTTCTGTAATCCCAGCCAGGCTGCATTGTACATTGCTGTTTTATGGCGTCTGACTGCACCGTCTGATATCCTGTGATCCACCTTGAGCCCCAGTGAGAAAATTGCTGTTTTATGGCGTCTGACTGCACCATCTGATATCCTGTGATCCACCTTGAGCCCCAGTGAGAAAAGCAGACTGCAAACAAAGGAAACACAATTAATAAATAAAGGAAGCAATCTGAGGGTAGAGGCCACAGCTCCCTTGCATCCACGGAGCACCTGGCTCACCTCCCACTGAGGGACCCTTCCAGCCCACTGATGTGTGTCTGCCTCTGCATGCAGAGATGGGCTGGGATTGGTTGCTGTTATGGGAGACCTCTGCAAAGGCCAGCCACCCTGGCCTAGAGCTGCACAGCCGCCCTGAGCCTGCTTCCGCGGGGTAGGGTATGGTATAAATCGAAAAAATAAAATAAAATAAATAACAATTTAGCCTCCTCTTTCTTGGTATTTTGGTGGCAGCAAAATAAACCTTTAACTGCGGGAGGCCTTTGAGTAGACTTCATAGCATCCCTGGGTCTTGAGCTGTTTTATGATGTTCATATTTGTATATTGGTTTGACTCCTTTAATATATTTTATTTGTCTATTTTTGTGAGTCACCTCAGGGGTCATTTTGTAGAAAAAGAGCTAGGGGAACTCATTAGCATAACTCATTAGCATATGCCACACACCCTGACATCACCGGAAGTGTGTCATAAGGCCACACACCCTGACATCGCCGGAAGTGTGTCATAAGGCCACACATCCCACCCCCAACGGTCCCGGCCGCCGCCGCCGGCCCTGCAGCTCCACTGCCGAGCCCCCTGAGGGGCCCGGCGGTGGACCTGCAAGGCCGGCGGGAGTGCAAGGAAGCCCCACGAAGGCCCTCCCTGGCCCCAGGCAGGCAGGGGTGGGGAGAGGCAGGGAGGAAGCAACTTACCCTCCCTCTTGTCCTGCCTCCTCCTGGCTGAATGAGGGCCGGAAGCGGGGTGGCCGGAAGCAGGCTTCGTCATGTGCCCCACCCCCCGTACCTCACCCGGGGGAACTGTGTTCCCCCGCGTTCCCCCCCGAAATGACCTCTGAGTCACCTTGGGCAAACTTGTTGAAATGTCATCAGCCTTCCTTAAACAAAATAAAGCAAAGCAGAAATGCCAGAGATCTGGGAGAGGGGTTGCTGGTCAGAGTATACCAGACTGGGCTGGATGGACCAGTGTTAAGAGACCCCTTCATACATGCCATGGCTATGTACAATCCGACAGGGAGCTGGCACCTGATGCAGGCAGGAGCTGAAGTATTTTTGTACGATAGGGTTGCCAGCCCCCAGGTGGGGCCTGGAGATCTCCCGCTTTTACAACTGATCTCCAGCAGGCAGAGATCAGCTCCCCGGGGAGAAAATGGCTGCCTTGGAGGGTGGGCTCTGTGGCATCGTACCCTGATGAGGCCCCTCCCCTCCCCTCCCCTGACCCCGCCCTCTCCCGGATCCAAAGTCTCCAGGTATTTTCCAACCCAGACCTGGCAACCCTATTGTATGACTGTGTACAGATATTTTTCTTTGTACCATTTTTAATATTTTCTGTTTGGTTTTTCTAATGTAGTTACTACACTTGTCTGGATTCTATTTTTCTGGATTTTTCTAATGTAGTTACCACACTTGTCTGTCATATTTAAGTGAGTACAGGTGTTATCTCCTTAAATGGGATGCGTTCGCTTTGTCTTAACATGGGAGCTGCTCCTGACCCCTCTTCCCCCCTCTCACTTTCTTCACGTGGCTTTCCATGGAGACACACGTCTCTGCAGGTCTCCCCTGTAGCGGCAATGCCCTCAGACTCCCACACACATGATGCTGCGCAAGCTGGCCATTGGGGGCAGGGAAAGTTTTCTTTGGATCAGGCTTCTCTCTTTCCTTTCAAGTGCAGCCTGAAGGTGAACTGGATCTATTTGAATAAATATAAGTTTACTTTTTTTACAATATACGCCTTGGGAGATTTATTTCTTGCACTCAGTATGACGTTTCTATGACTGGGCAAAACTCTGCTGTATTGTCAGGTTCCCAGTCAAATCACTCTCCACACGTACTTTCTTCGGTGAATGCTTTATTTAGAGATATGAGATGGGTTCAAATGCTTTTTCAGGACTGAGGTGCAAAGGCGGGAAATTCACATATAGGTACAACCCTAAAATTCCATTCATACACGTCGGCATTGCTACAAAGACCATGAAAGATATACGATCAACAACAAGCCAGGCACAGGCTCTTCTTCAAGGACACTTCCCATGTGTAAGATGTCTCCATGGAAGAGTTACTGAAGCTAGCCTCCCTAAAATACTACCCCCCCCCCATGCTTAGGAATGCAATGGCAGGCGAGGGCAAGCAATAAGGGCGCTGGGAGCAGGAAGCAAAACATAACGGGGTGCAAAGGAAGTAAGCGGGATACAGGATGCCCAATTATACTGGGTAGGAATACAGCTGGTCAAATGACAGAGTCTGACATATATTAACCAAATATTCCAGTAGCTTTTTGGGTGGTGGTCATGCTAAGTGTGCCATTGTTGCTCCATTTGTACTTGCAACAGAGATTCCACATAACGCAAAGTAATTATTTCTGGGTTATGTCGCCTTCATCAGCCGCAGTTTCCCTTTTGCTCCAGATACGGATTGCACTGTCCTCTGCTCTACTGTTGTCATGCCAAAGTCCTATTTCTCCTCCAATCTTTTTTTTTTTTTTTTTTTACAATTTTTATTTTCTTGTATTTATACGCACAAACATTTTGTCTATTCAGGTTACATATATATCAGTCTTCCATTTCTTACATTATTTACAAGTTGGGGTATTAATTTTCTAACAGTTTTTCTATCCACTTATATACTTTTTCCCACCTTCTTTCATGCACCTTTTCATTTTTATTCTGTAACATTAGACTTAAGTTATCCATTCTGGCTTTTTTTAAAATGTGGATGCATAGCACTTCTCAAGACCAGTACAATACTATACTTTTAAAAAGCAGCCATGTATTTGCATGGCACTGGCCTAGAATAAGGCAATACTCAACGGCTTGGGGAATGCTAGTTGCTGGAAGGGACCAGGGCTCCCATTTTGGTCCTCCCACTGCTTGGGAAGGGGCGGGAGCCCTTCAGGGACTTTTCAAATGCTGATGGGGGGGAACCATTTGCCACTTGTATTGTTGTAATATAGCAACAGCACTAACTCTGCCCTGACCCCCTTCCCACCACCAAATTCTCAATTTTCTTGGTGTAAGCATCAGCACTAAGGCAGTTCACTGTGAAAATGCAGAGGAAGGGGGAGAAGGGGAGGGGCTTTCCTTTCATTCAAACACAAGGCATGCCTTTCCTTCCTACAAAAGAGTGTCCCAACAACGCCATGCTGGCCTTCGCTGGGAGGGCAGGGTAGAAATTTGAGAAATAAAAAATAAATTAAAATGCCAGGAGAGACCAGGTTTTTCAGGTTAAAAAAGTAGAGTTTTTAGTATGTGGGGGGAATGAGCTGCTCACGATCTGTGAAGGAATGGAGGATGATGTCATCTGGAAACAAAGAAAGGCCCATGACTAGAGTTGCTGAAACCAAGGAAAAAACCTCTATGTGGATTCAGCTCTGGTATAAACTGAACTTTTTCTATGCCTAACAGTTGCAAATGCAAAGTTTGAGTCCAGTGGCACACAAAACCCTATCCCCAGAATTAAACTTTGTTGGTCTTCAAGGTGCCCGACTGGACTCAAACTTTCCTCTGTTGCTTCAGACCCACACGGCTGCCCACCTGAATCTAGTTGCAAATGCAGCTAACAGATTAGCTTGTGCAAATAGATAAAATGTAATGTACTGCCGCCATTACCACGTGTAATGCATTCAGCCTGACATGCCCGGACTTGCCCGGGCTGGCCAGGCAATATTTCTCCATAGCTTCAGTCGTAAGACAAAGGATCCGAAGGATCCTAGCCGGCCCAATCAAAGGGCCAGCTTCCCAGCCGGGAGACCAATGGTCGCCCGGTTACTGTAAATAGCCTATCGGGAGTAGGGGGTGTGTTTAGGTGTGCTTGGTGGCGGGTTTTCTGAACGCATATAAACCGGCCTGCGAGCTGGTTTCCCTTGTCTTGTTCTTCACTAAATAAAGTACTCTTGCTGAAATCACTCTTTGTTCCGAGTACTTTTCACTGGCGACGAGGATGGGATTCTACCCTTCCTGAACAGACCCGGAGGAGATCAAGCACGCACCGAGCCCGATCAAGATCGCAGCCGCTGCCGCTCGCTAGAGCACCGCTCAACCCGCATCGCGCCTCCCTCCGCTCGCCTCATCCAGCAACGCCTCGCCTCGCCTCGGCAGCCTGCCAGCTCGTCTCGCCTCCTTGCCTCGCCGATCTCGCCTCGCTTAGCAACGCCTCGCCTCGCCCAGCAACGCCTCGTCTCGCCTCGGGCCACCTAACAGAGCCGTGCAAAGATGTCGGAGACAAACGCCGCCACTACCTCCTCCTCCACCTCCGCGTCATCAGCCCCAGTCACCGTCGCAGTCTCCACCGGGACCTCGCACGAGGGTATCGCCCCTTTCGACTTATCGCACCCGGAAAGGTGGACCACGTGGGTGATGATACTCAAGAACTACCTC
>NW_015174323.1:207834-207954 GCF_001447785.1 Gekko japonicus | reverse complement strand
TCCACCAGTAAAAAACAGAATAAAACAAGCAATAAAACGATCATTCATATAAAATACAAGTGCTCTAGATGTCACAAATAACAGATGGGGTCACACATGACAAAGTGGTCCCAGAGTGCC
>NW_015174323.1:191223-207635 GCF_001447785.1 Gekko japonicus | reverse complement strand
AGACCCCGGCCTTGGCCCCGGCCCCGGTCACTCCAGAGCCTCCGGCGTTGCCACCGCCGGGAATGCCGCAGCTGGAAACGCCACAGCCAACCGCCCCACCACGGCCACAAGGAGCAGCCCCGAACAGCACCCCGGAACTCCGCCGCTCCACAAGGCCCAGGAAGGCCCCCGCATATCTCCAGGACTTTGTATGTGGGTAGTTTGGACTATGGGGGGAGGGGTGTAATGTACTGCCGCCATTACCACGTGTAATGCATTCAGCCTGACATGCCCGGACTTGCCCGGGCTGGCCAGGCAATATTTCTCCATAGCTTCAGTCGTAAGACAAAGGATCCAAAGGATCCTAGCCGGCCCAATCAAAGGGCCAGCTTCCCAGCCGGGAGACCAATGGTCGCCCGGTTACTGTAAATAGCCTATCGGGAGTAGGGGGTGTGTTTAGGTGTGCTTGGTGGCGGGTTTTCTGAACGCATATAAACCGGCCTGCGAGCTGGTTTCCCTTGTCTTGTTCTTCACTAAATAAAATACTCTTGCTGAAATCACTCTTCGTTCCGAGTACTTTTCATAAAACCAGAAGTGGACCCACATGCACCCCGCCCCACACTCACACAGGAGAGACAGACTGGTTGTACAGAGCTGCCCGGGAACTGAAAAGGGAACTGTAAGCATAGCAACCCCAGACTTTCTTGGTGGTTCCCCATTCAAGGACAAACCAGGTCCAACCCAGCTGAGCTTCTGAGATCTGATGAGATTGGGCCATCCTGGGCCATCCTGGGCCATCCTGGGCCTCCAGGTCAGTAAAACGCAGAAGGCTTAAACCACTTTTCCCTCCATCAGGCATGGCCCTGATCCAAACTGGAGTGCTGCTTGGAAACCGTGAGTCTGGGAAGATCAGGTCGGATGATCAGCATCAGTGAAATGAACCAGCTTTGGATCAGCAGTGATTGGGAATTGCTGATAAGAAAGTGGTTTAGATGACACTGGATGCTTGTTTGTTTGGCTCAAAGGGAAGCTGTGGGGAGGAGTGAGAGGGTTGACTGGGCACTTCTTGTTCCCTGAACATGCTTTTAAAATCCCTTGGCAGAGCTGCTTAAAAGGAGGGCAGCAGATCCTTGGCATTACCAGTTAAAAGTGCTGAGAGGTCTGCGTGTCTCCGTCTGGAACCAAAGATGGCTCTGGGAGCACATGGGGCAACTCCCCTCCTCTCACTGCTGCACCCAGCCATCCAAGCAGGAGGCAGCCTCAGGCTGTCATGGAAACTGGTCACCCCAGCAGGACAGTTTGGGGATGATGACAAGCTATTCGGTGTCACATCGATATGTGACATCACTTTCAGCATGAAACCAGAAGTGAAACCAGCACATCCACACACTGCTTCTGGGTTCCCCCAAATCTCTATGGTTAAACTATAGAGTTATGTATGAATCCTGCAGCAGTGCACCAATGCGCTGACGTCAGTTCTATTTTTTAGGGGTGTGCATAATGGAACTTCAGAGATGAAAATATACACAAAAAACACTGTTTTGGGTCATTACTTCATTTTCTCAGAACTGTATTAGGAGTCCAGGATTCTTAGTGAAACTAAACTGTCCTCCCTGGCAATCCATGTTGTTTTCAGGTCTGGTGCTTACCGGTCCAGGAGAGGCATGCACATGGACTCACCACATTGTTCTTTGATTCTGCTTGTTTCCCTTGGCAATGGCATATCCTTCCTGCCCATTGGATCCCAGCAAGTGCCTGGTGCTCCTATACCTGCATACAAGCTGCAGAGAGAGACTGCAGAGATTACCTACTTTTGGAGGGGGCAGTAGAATGTAGCTGCTTTGCTGCAAGTGCTTGAGATTGGGAGGGTCTGGAGAGGAGAGGGAGAAGTGTTCTGTGTGACTTTGGTGGCTTTCTGTTCCTTAACTATCACACAGGAGACCATAGAATTGGCTGTGCATTTAAAAGAATAGTGTTTACAGGGTATGCGTGCAGAAAATTATCCTGAAAATCCGGAACATTAAAATATAGCACAGATTTTTTTTTACCAAAACTGGTAATGCCTTAGCTGAAATGAAGCAATCATGGCAAAAATCCCTCTTACCCCAGCCCAGTCATGACATTTTTCTTGGCACACTCCTGTACTTTTGTGTTGAATGGCAGCAGGGAACAAGTGCCTGTGCTAGCCCCCCTATATGTATCAATTGGTAATGAAGTATTCACAACAACCAGTGTTTGGCCTGTGGAAACCTTATGCACACCCATGGCATAGAGATAGGGACCTGCAACAATCATACTGAACCTTTTGTCATGCCTCATAATTCATTCAACTTTTTAATTCAAGTTTAAAAATAATTTGTTTTAAAAGTCTAGGGATGGGCATGAACTGGTTCACATACTAAAGTTTGTGACAAATTTTGGCCAGTTTGTGGTTTGCGAACTGAAATGTATGGTGGGCCAACCAGCATGAACTTTGCACAAACTTTCAAGCCATTTTGTGGAGATATATGAAGATGGCTAGCTGTGTTTGTCTGTACCAGTAGAAAAGAGCAAGGGTCCAGGAGCATCTGAAAGACTAACATTTGTGGCAGGGGAGGAGGTTTCATGAGTCACTGTTCTGAAGAAGTGAGCAGTGACTCAGAAAAGCAGTGACACACAAAAGCTCATACCCTGCCACACAATCTGTTAGTCATTAAGGTGCTACTGAACTCTTACTCTTTTCTGCTGTTACAAGCCATTTGTGGTTGTTTGTGAATGCATACATTTCCAGACAGACTGTTTCCACTCAATCAAAATGTTTGCCTAACTTCAAAGCAACAGGGGTGAGTGGGTGGAATTATCAACCCAATGCATTTGGTGTGTGTAGCTTGCTGTAGCTTATATACACTTTTGAGCCTGTACCTGATTTTTCTCCTAAAACCACTTTCCTGGGGTTATCTTCTTTGGGGGGGCATAACTCAAACCCCTGAAGTCCATCTGCACATAACTTGGAGGGCATGTAGAGGAGAATCAGGGGAAGGGCTCCTGCAAGTCTGATGTCTCTAGCTTGCAACAGGTCTGTTCTATACACTCCTGCACCTGTCATTTCCCCAGAAAACACTTTCCTGGGGAAACCTTCGGGTGGGGGGGGGGGCATAATCTGGACCCCATATATCCAGTTCTCACCAAACTTGGCGGCAGGTAGAGTCAGCTGGAGATCCCCTGCAAGTTTGGTGTCTCTAGCATGCACTGGAGGGGGGGAGTTCTTCCGTGTCATGAAAATGATGAATTGAGCTGGTTAGTTCGGCATCTAAAAGCTCGTGACAGTTCATGGCTCACAAACCAAGCACACCACGTACCAAAATGAACCACATTTCCTGGTTCGTGCTCATCCCTAATGTCATTCTTGTAGAGAAGGTGTGGTGTATTTGGCATCAGGCACCCAGTTTGGTCCTAGGATATCTTGTGATACAGAGAAGGAGCATTGCATTGTGGGGAAGATTAATGGTTTGGGGTAGGCGGTCAGGGAAATGGAAATTCAGCAGTGAAACATGAATAATTTGTCTCACCAAAAAGGGTTGTTGATTATCATCCTTTGATAACCTCTGTGTGGTCATTCAACAGTGTGGATCAACGGGATTTTTTTTATTTTTTATTTTATTTATTTCAACTTACTACCCCGCTCGAACCCCCCAAGGGGTCTCTGAGCGGCTACAGTTAATCAGTTATCCCTAACCTATGGCCACAGATACTAGGGGGTGGGGACAATCCCTACCGGGACCCAGTGGAGGGACTGGTCGATCTTCTCTTCCCGGCTCGGCTTTGGCGGCTCGGCTTCTGGCTCCTTCCCTTCCGGTGGACTTTCCATGGCGGGTCAGCAGGGCCCTTCCGTCGCGCGGCACGCTCCAGCGTGGCTTCGGCTCAGTCCTCCAAGCTCCGCTGCGCCTGCGCCGTTCACACTCCCCGCGTCTTCCTGGATGGCACAAAGGGAAGGGGTTTGGGGGAAGGATTATTCAGTAAACCTCTTGGATTCAATTGAAACAATGTTTTTTCTAAAACTGATCAGAGGAGGGGAGGACAGGTGGGGGTACTGGTTTGCCCTGGCAGGAAAGGGATATTTCCTGGCTAATGCTGGCAGCATCCAAGTTGGCTTTATGAATTCTTGCATGGAGAAGGACCCGTCTAAGCTCTGGAGGTGTCTGGGTGATCGGGTGGAAGTTGTCAGCATCCTTCTCGGTCAGCATCCCAGGGGATTCTAAGCCCCCACCTGTGGAGATCCCAGGAATGAGGCAGGGGGCACAGGGATTATGCTGTGCTGTGAAAGGTGCTGCAGTTCCTTCGTTCCTTCCCTTCCTGTGTTCTGTGGGAGAAGGGAGGTGGGCTGAGACATATCAGCAGGGGTCATTTCCTGCAGGAGCTCACAGGAGCAGAGCTCCTGCAGTAGAGCCCAGGGGGCGGGCACATGCAACAAGCCCCACCCTCTGCTCCCAGCAGCCCTCAGTCAGAGCAAGAAGCAGCCAGGTAAGTTGCAGAGCCCCCCCAAAAAAAGAGTCCACTGGCACCTTTAAGAACAAGTTTGATTCAGGTACAAGCTCTCCCTCCTCTGTGAGGACAGATCTGCACGTTCCCCCCCCCCAATAGCTAGCAATCCAAAACAGTCCAGTGGAGCGTGAGCAGTGTGGTGTTGCCTTCTGACACACTTCCGGTGATGTCAGGGGGTGTGGCATATGCAAATAATTTATGCTAATAAGTTATGCTAATGAGCTCCCGCACCTCTTTTTCTACTAAATGACCCCTGGATATCAGTATGGCTCCTTCCATACATGTGAGACAAGGGGCTTGTCTGCATGCCACCCGTGCTCGGCTGGGGGGGGGGGCACTATGGACTCCCAGTGCTGTTTCCAGACCCTGAGCAATGTGGGACCGGTATTGGATACCAACGAGCTATGCCAGCACCATACTGTAATTGCCTGTGTGCCTGCTCTCTGACTCAGCTGCCCTTGGTGGAGATCTAAATTCTCAGATTCAGCTGCTGAGTTAGGGCTGTCAATTTCCAGGAATAACAAGTGATCTCCAGGTTACGGAGATCAGTTCCCTTGGAGAAAATGGCTGCTTTGGAGGAGGGATTCTAGGCCATTATACATTGCAGAGGTCCCTGCTCTCCCCAAACCCTGCGCTCCCCAGGCTCCCAAATCTCCAACCATTTCCTAACCCAGAGTTGACTACCCCATTGGTAATATTTCCTTGGCATGGTTTTTACTGTGCTTGGACCTGGGATTTGTATTCAGTGCATTTCTAAAGTCATTATAATTCTTTTTAAAAAATGGTCAGGTAGAAAAGGGAAAAGGGGAAAAGATCAAGTAGTTTACAAACTGTCATGAATTTGTAGAGCATCTAGATAAGGGACATGTGTATTCTCACTGACCTGGTGTTTTCACAAGCCCGTCCAATGCTGCAGCGCAGTACCATGTGCCGGTGGTGGTGGTGGGGCTCTAAATGCCTTGAACATGAATGATGGCAGGGGTCGAAGCTGGGACCTTCTGCGTGCCCAGCAGAGGCTCTACAAACTGAGCCCTTGACTTTCAAAAAGTGGGGGTGAATAATTGGTATATGCATAATTTTTCCAAACAATCTATTTTGTTAAAGCTCCCTTTGCTGCTACCCTTTTATACCCTTTACATATCGGCTCTCAACCTTTGTCGCTCTACTGATGCTAACAAGAACTCATCTCATATATATATATATAAAGGTGTGAGTCATTTGGCAGCCCAGCTGCTGAGGTGATTCTCTCTACAAGGTTTTATTAATGTTGATGAAGAAAAGGATCCCTTGCAATGCAGCCGCTGGGTAATTAATATCAGAAATGCTCTAGATGGCTACTAGATTGTTCATTTTATATAATGAATTGAAAGTCTAATAGGAAAACTCATAATACCAGCCCTCTTAACATTAACAATTACCATGATTAACAATGATACTCACAACTCATTTTTCATTAAAGACTATGGGCAGAGATAAGCTTGTTTATATAGACTAGCTTTTGAACCGAGGAGCCATTTATCACCTTGAAAGCCCCGAAAGGACAGAAAAGCACCCAGCAATTAAAACTTACAAAGTGACCTTGTGACAATTAAAGATCCAGCCTCCTGTGAAGCAACAGCAAAGCAATTGTTTTTAAATCAATTAGAAATGGAAAGATAATTTGTTGGTTTGTTCAATCATACATCTTCAGCTAATGGCAAACGGAGCACCTTCCCCGTGTGTGTGAGGAGGAGCAGATTCACAAGGCCTACCAAGGTTGTGCTGGCAGGGCCGGCTCACTCACTAGGCGAACTAGGCGATTGCCTAGAGCTGGACGGCCCTTAGGGGCACCAAACTGCACTCTGGGAGTTTCTTGAGTATTTGTGTTTTTCATTCTTCCTAAAATGCATTTATTTTTTAAAATTGGTGGGCGCATGGGGGAGGGGCAAAAGGGATCCTCGCCTAGGGTGCAAAATAAGCTGGAGCCGGCCCTGTGTGCTGACACAGAAGCGGGAAAGAGCACAGCAGAGGAGAGGGACTATCTAGCTACTGTTTCCTATCCCACAGGATTGAGGCCCTTCAGTTCAGTACGGCAAGCGGGCCACCTCCCTGTTTTGGAAGGTCTCTGTGTGTTGGCTAGTGACGTCACATGGAGGCTACAGAACAGGAAGGGTGTTGAATTTCCAGTCTGGCCTTCTCTATCAATTGAGAAATCTGTCTTTACTGTACCATGAGGAAGCTGAGGATCCTTATTGTTGGAAATATGTGAGTTGCAACATCTAAGATCCAGTCATTATAGGGTTAATCTGTTGTTTACCTTGTGTACTATTGTTTAGTCTGACCCGGAAGGAAACCTGGTACAGATCCAATGGAAAGATAGTCCGGGAAAACTGAGTGTTTTGTAACATTGATTGGTTAATGCAGGCGACTTCCTTCTAGGGGTCAAGAAGAAGGAGAATCTCCATTGTTGTGTGACCATGTGGTCTGTCTGTTTGTAGCTGTAAAGATGTGAAGATGTAGTTCTAGGTGTCTCTTTTATTTTGTAGGTTTCCTGTGTACCCTTTCCCCTTAGAAATAAAGATTTTTACTCAGAAAGAAATGCCTCCTCTCCAATGAAGCAAAGATCCATTGCAAACTCTGGCTATTTAAGTATTTTTGCCTATTTTCCCCAACACTTATCACCTTCATTTATAGTTATATCTCATACTATGGTATTTTAGTGTAAAATGTTTTGTATGTTCACTGTTATTTTACAAAATAAAAAATGTTATTTATACTCACCATAACCTTGTGAAGTAAAATCCAAAACCAAAAATGTGTATAACACCCTGTGATCAACTAAAATATCACAAAACAGTGCACAGCTTTCAGGTCAGAATAAGGCTGGATGTTAGAAGAAAGTGGGACTGTTTCGGGCCCTGATCTTAAGATCTCTTCTCTACATCCTGTCTTGAATGCCAGGGGAACTTGAACAGATTCAGTAGCAATATAATCCAATTTGACTCCCCATTGACTCTTTACCTACTGCAATGTCTAATTTAATCTCTGTAACGAGTATCATGTTTTTCCTTCTCAACACAACCTTTTAAGGGACACGCGTGTTCCCTTTGGTAAAGGTAAAGGTAAAGGTTCCCTTGCTCGAAAGCCAGTCGAGTCCGACTCTAGGGTTGCGGTGCTCATCTCCATTTCAAAGCCGAAGAGCCAGCGCTGTCCGGAGACATTTCCGTGGTCATGTAGCCAGCATGACTAAACACCAAGGCGCACGGAACACTGTTACCGTCCCACCGAAGGGGTACCTATTTATCTACTTGCAATTTCTTGCTTTCGAACTGCTATGTTGGCAGGAGCTGGAACTAGAGACAGGAGCTCACTCCGTCATGCGGCAACTCAGGTCTTGAACTGCTGAACTACTGACCTTCCACAGCCTGCAGTTCAGCGTCTTAACCACTTGAGCCACCGCAGCTCCCTTTGGTAGAGAGAGACATTTAGCCATCATTTATTCATTAATTCATTTATTTATTTGCTGTCAAGTTGCAGTCAATTGATGGCATCCCCACAGGGTTTTCAAGGCAAGGGACGTTCAGAGGTGGTTTGCCATTTCCTGCCCTTGTGTAGTGACCACCCTGGAGTTCCTTGGTGGTCTCCCATCCAAGTATGAACCAAGGCCGACCCTCCATAGCTTCCGAGATCTGACAGGATCGGGCTAGCCTGGGCTATCCAGGTCAGGGCACTTAACCAGCTAGTAGTTTTATATTTTCAGTTGGAAGAAGAAGAAGAAGAGAAGAAGAGATTGGATTTATATCCCGCCCTTCACTTGGGGTCTCAGAGCGGCTTACAAACTCCTTTCCCTTCCCCTCCCCACAACAGACACCCTGTGAGGTGGGTGGGGCTGAGAGAACTCTGACACAAACTGCTCTTTTTCAAGGACAGCCGTGCCAGAGCTTGTGACTGACCCAAGGTCACATCAGCAGGTGCAAGTGGAGGAGTGGGGAATCAAACCTGGCTCTCCCAGATTAGAGTCCGCACACTTAACCACTACACCAAACCACTACACCAAAGAGGCCATAAGATCAGAGAGCCTGAAACTTCTTCCTCCTCATGCACTTTTTTTTTTGCTTTTTAACACCCAGCTCAATAAAGAATTCTGGAGAACTTGCATACTGTTCTGTGTTATTTCGGTTGAAGGCATGACATTTACCTTTTGTTTTTGGGCCAGAGTGGCTACCTGCAGTCCTTCTGAGGTAGATGTGGCTGGGACAGGTTGGTTCACTCATGCAGACTGATGGGTAAGAACTGAGACCAGGCCTCCCATCGCCTATGCAGACAGTGTCACCTCTACATAACAGTGGCTCCCCCCTTAAAAATGTATCTCCAATCCCTGCCATCTCTAGTGGCAGCCTTTCCCCCAGTGGGAATCCCTGGCTCTGCTCCACTCAAGCCAGCCTCGCCCTGCAACTCAGGCTCCCAGTACAGCTCTGCTGTCCACAGACTGGGGGAGACCCATAGGGGCAGAACAAACCAGACACTTTGCAAACAAAATGAATGATTGGATCTCTACCAGTAGCCACTGGAGAATTTAGTACTGTAGCTAAGCAGGCTGCCGAAGAGATGGAGAAAGGAACCGCCGTAGCTAAGTTTGCTAGAGGGACAGACATTGGGCGATTCTGCATCTAGCATTCACTCCACATTATCTCAGCAGGGAGAAAACAGTGCAGCTCAAAACCACATTCAAATACCTCAAGGCAACACCATACTGACTGTAAAGTCACCTCTGAATGGCCGTAAATCTATCCAGAAGGTACCATAAAATCCGATTATCAAAGGAAGTGACTTGGGCTGGGGCAACCTAGGGTGACCTGAGCTGAGGCAAGGAGTGGAGAGCACGTGGTGCATTGCTGATAGAAGGTAGGAGATTTTTCTTTCTCCCTTTGCCTTCCTAGCTGCTGTGTGGAAGCTGAGAGAGAGTTGGGTTCTTTGTAGCCTGATAGAGAGTGGTTCTGTTTAAGTCTGTTTTGGACTGTTTGTGCTCTGGGGGTTGTTGGAGGCTGAGTGAGTTGCTGTGGAGGGCTGTTGATTGCAAGCCCCGCCCCCTACTGTGATGGCCTCTGCTGTGCTGAGCAGGAAGGGCCCTTTTGAAACAAAAGGCTGCTCCTGGCCAGAGGTGCAAGCGCTTGCCCTGTTGGTCGTGGCCTGTGGGTCTTGCTTGGAGGCCTTGTAAGAACCTGAGTGGAGGGCTGCTACTGAGTTCTGGGGAGAGAACTGCTGGCAAGGTAGCCATTTGGTCAGTCTCAAAGTTTTCAGGGTACTTCAGGGTACTTTAGGTCAGAGTTTGAGGAAAGTTCCTGAGGCTGTAGAAGATAGCATTGCTCCAAGGAAGATGATAATGAAGGATCTACTCCAGTGACCTGCATGGGTTGCGCCATGATCATTTTTCTGCCATGCCATGAAATCATTACACATGCTGCAAGTGCAAGCTTATAGGAATGCTTGAGGCACAAATCTGTACACTGAGGAACATCAGGGAGGGAGAAAGCTTTTTAGATTTGAAGGAAGAGGGGCTTCTGAGTGTTAAGTCACTCACTTAACAAAGTAGTCGGAGAGTGATTCAGCAAAGATTCAGCTTTATTCATCAACTCGAACACAACTCCAACACGGATCAACATCAGATAGCCAGAACAGCTTTTACATTGCAGCTGTCCTGCTTTTAAACTCTCCCAGCTAATGTAGCCACGCCTACTGTACAATTACCAACCAATAAGGTTGCATACATAAGGAACAATCACGGACGTTCCTGCTCAGGGAGCTTGTTGATAGTGATTGGTTAGGTGCCAAGACAGGTTCAGAAGTGAAGAGTTCTTTTAATCGCTTGAACACCCCCTCGCACTCTGCCGCCTCCTTCTCCCATACTGACCAATGTCTTTCAGCCTCCTTAAACAAATACTCATGTAACACCTCGTTGATTAAGTTCATGAAGACCCCAGGAGTGCCCTGAAGGCCGAACGGCATGACCAGGTATTCGAATTGCCCCAGATGAGTATTAAAAGCGGTTTTCGATTCATCACCTTCCTTGATGCGCACCCGAAAGTATGCATCCCGGAGGTCTAATTTTGAAAACACCTTTCCTTTTGCTGCTTCTGCTAAGAGGTCTTTGATCAGTGGCATGGGGTAAGCGTTTGTAGCAGAAACTGCGTTGAGCCCCCGGTAATCCGTGCATAGCCTCAAACTCCCATCTTTCTTTTTCCGGAATAGCACGGGTGCCACAAAGGGGGAGGAGGCCGGGCGGATGAATTCCCAAGCTAAGTTCTTGTCGATGAACTTCCGTAAATCTGCTTTTTCGGCCGGCCCCATCGCATAAATTTTCCCTTTGGGTAACTTTGCCCCAGGGACTAGTTCGATTCGGCAATCGGAATGTCGGTGGGGTGGAAGTTCGTCTGCCTCCTCCTCCCCAAACGCTGCCGCCAAGTCCCGGTACTCGGGAGGTAAGGAAGCAATCTCCTCCCTAGTCAACAGAGCGCACGGGGAGATTTTCTTCAGCATGCCACTCCACTCCGCCTCCCATTTATGCAGTTTGCATTTGGGCGACATGAAGTCAATCCGCCCTTCCTCCCAAAGGATGTACAGGTCGTGACTGTATAGCCAAGGGGCCCCCAACACCAGGGAGAATCGGGAATCTGGGGTGATTATGAAAGAGCGTTGCTCCCAGTATTCGCCTGCTCCTAACCGCAAAGGCATAGTCTTGTACAAGCAGGAATCTTTCATGGGAGACCAGTCCATTTGTGTAAAAATCAATGGATCTTTCAGTTTTTTAACACCCGCTTCCAAGCCCGATACTACAGCAGGGCTTATCAAGTCTCTCCCGCACCCCGAGTCTATCAGCGCTTTAACGCGCACGTGGGTCCCCAATAGGGGGTTCATCAGAGACACAGTCTCGCCTGTGAGGGGGGGCCCTGCCGCTGTGCGCCATTCCCGGCAGGCCCTGGTCATTTCCCGCCTGTCTGTCCTCGTTCTCGCTGGAGTCCTCCTCTTCCTCCTCTGGTGCGGCTTGTAGGGCTTTCGCGAACTTCGGTTTTCCCAGAGCATTCTTGGCCGGAGTCGGTTGTCTCGGCTTGGCTGCTGTAGAAGTCTCCTTCTGAGGTCGTTGTCCACACTCCGCCGCAAAATGGCCCCGCTCCCCGCACTTCAGGCACAGCCCCTGACGCATCCGCTGCTCCCGGGTTGCTTCGGGCAAGCGGGGGGGCCTCGGCTTCTGGCCGGGTGGCTGGCTTGTCTTCCCTCCTCCTGCAGCCATATCCAGGCGGAGAGTTTGAAGACGGCTCTCCGCATTTTCCGCCTCCTGGGTCCACGCCATCAGCGACACCGGGTCTACCGATTGTAGCACCGTCTCCCGGATCTCGGGATTTAGCCCCACACGGTACATCTCCACCAGGACGTGCTATGGCCAGTTTGGGAGCTTAGCCACCTGGTTTTGAAACTCCATTAAGTAGTCACGCACCATCCGGCATCCCTGCTTGAATGTGCGCAGAAATGCTTTTGCCCGCAGGCCTGCGTTCAGGTCTTTGAACCGGGTTCTCAGCGCCCACATGAACGCTCGCAAGTCTCGCAGCTCAGGGCCACAGCTGTTATGTAAGCCTACATACCAAGTGGCTGCCATGCCCCTCAGCCGTGCTGCGATCACATCGATCCGGCTGCCATCATTTGGGAACAAATGGCCGTACTCCACGACGAACTTCTGCACTCGGACCGTGAAGTACGCCAACTCCTAGGGATTACCATCAAACGTTGCTTCCAGCAGGTCTTTCGGCCGAGGTCGGCCATGCCCCGGCTGGGGCGGAGGAGGCGCCGGCGCCGGTACTGGGACTCCCGGTTGCGCCAGGACCGCCGGTTGCGCCGGGGGCCCCGGTTGCCCCACCGGGGGAGCACAGGTGCCGCCGGTGCCCCTGGTGGGACTCCTCGCCGGACGAACACGTTCTCGATGGTTCGTTCAACCAAGTCTGGGAGTGCGTTAAACACCTTGTCCACCGTCTGCATCAGCTGTTGCAGGGTTCGGTCAATGTCTTCCACCCATTCTTCCAAGCCTTCAGCGGGGTACGCTCGGCTCGCTCTGTCCTTAGAGCGGCTCGTCACCCATGCTTGTTCTGCGCCGGGGCCCCGGGTAAAGTCCTTGTTCGAACAAGTTTGCTCTCAGCTTTTTCTCCCCCGTGTTTGGAAAATGTTTCCCGGGTGCCTTGCACGTCAAACTGGGTCCAGTCGTCCCATGCCTGCCGGGCCAATCTCGAAGGAGTGAAGGGCCAGGGGATCGATGTAGCGGTTGATCTCGGGACCGTTCCCCCCACTGCCCCCATCGTTGGGATTGACGTGGTCGCTGGGGCTGTAGTCCCTGTCCCGCTGCCATCGTCCGCGGTTGTAATTGTAACTTCCTTCTCGGCTCCGCTCATGCTGGTATCAGCTGACTCGGAGCGATGAAGGAAAAGGGATTCTGGACAGAATGTCCGGTCCCCCACAGCTATAAGTCCAATACACGTTTATACAAAGTAGTATTTTATTAAACCCATGATAGAGCAGGAACAAGTTCACTGTCCAGAATACCTGGGCCAGACATTCAAACAGGACATTGACCAATAATCTTGGTTCCCGCCGAGCGGGCAGACTCCTAGGTTCGCGCTCAAAAGCCTGAGAATCAACGTTTCCTAAATTATAAACAATTACAGCTTCACACAGTAGCAGTTCATTATACTTCATGTGAAGCGGCTCCTCCACACACCTGTTAACCTTGCAGATAAGCGTTGCCTAGCGTTTACAGACAGGAATGCATGGCACAAGACAATACACGGGGAAGACAGGGCATGCGCAGATGCCTGGCAGGTCGGGGGGGGGAGGACTATTGGTACACAGTCTTCTATGGCAGTTAGCTGACATTGGGCTAGCAATGCGATTGGATGGATTTGGATCCTAGCTCAGGACGAAGCTTAACATGACATTTCAATTAGATGTTTTCATCACACATTATGCATTCAATGGCAGCTTATTGAATACGTTACACTGAGAGAACGGCAAGAGCTAGGAAATCCTGAGCAAGAGGAAGGAAGTAACAAGGAACAGGTGGGTGAGTGGAAGAATGTGACCTTTGAGGAGTAAGATAATCAGGAAACACTCACAGCCAGTGGGGCTGTAAAATCGATACCAGCCGCTTCTGATGATGGAAGATCAGAATAGCACACCCCAAGATCAAAAGGATGTGACTGGCACACAAGCACATAGACAGAGAAGGAACCAAGCTATCCCATGGAGGAAGAGACAAGTAGTGGTGGTTGGTGACTCCCTACTGAGAGGGGCAGACCTGGGCCAGACATTCAAACAGGACATTGACCAATAATCTTGGTTCCCGCCGAGCGGGCAGACTCCTAGGTTCGCGCTCAAAAGCCTGAGAATCAACGTTTCCTAAATTATAAACAATTACAGCTTCACACAGTAGCAGTTCATTATACTTCATGTGAAGCGGCTCCTCCACACACCTGTTAACCTTGCAGATAAGCGTTGCCTAGCGTTTACAGACAGGAATGCATGGCACAAGACAATACACGGGGAAGACAGGGCATGCGCAGATGCCTGGCAGGTCGGGGGGGGGAGGACTATTGGTACACAGTCTTCTATGGCAGTTAGCTGACATTGGGCTAGCAATGCGATTGGATGGATTTGGATCCTAGCTCAGGACGAAGCTTAACATGACATTTCAATTAGATGTTTTCATCACACATTATGCATTCAATGGCAGCTTATTGAATACGTTACACTGAGAGAACGGCAAGAGCTAGGAAATCCTGAGCAAGAGGAAGGAAGTAACAAGGAACAGGTGGGTGAGTGGAAGAATGTGACCTTTGAGGAGTAAGATAATCAGGAAACACTCACAGCCAGTGGGGCTGTAAAATCGATACCAGCCGCTTCTGATGATGGAAGATCAGAATAGCACACCCCAAGATCAAAAGGATGTGACTGGCACACAAGCACATAGACAGAGAAGGAACCAAGCTATCCCATGGAGGAAGAGACAAGTAGTGGTGGTTGGTGACTCCCTACTGAGAGGGGCAGAAGAAGACATATGCAGACCGGACAAGGAATCTCAAGAGGTTTGTTGTCTTCCTGGAGCGTGTATCCGAGATGTGACTGAGAGAATTCCAAGACTGATCAAGACCTCTGATAGCTACCCACTCCTGCTGATCCATGTGGGAACAAACGATACAGCCTGAAGAAACCTTGAATGGATCTTCAAAGACTACGAGGCTCTGGGTGAGAAGGTGAAAGATCTGGGAGCACAGGTGGTATTCTCCTCCATTTTGCCTGTTGAGGGCCATGGAGCTGGAAGGGAGAACAGGATACTGGAGGTGAATGGCTGGCTACGTAGATGGTGCCGTCAAGAGGGATTTGGCTTCCTGGACCATGGTATGTACCTCCGACATGAAGGACTGTTGGTGACAGATGGGGTGCACCTTACAAAGAATTAGAGGAATGTCTTTGCTAGAAGACTTGCGAACCTGATCAGGAGGGCTTTAAACTGAAGACATCGGGGGTGGGAAGAAAAAGCCTGATGTTGTGCAGCATCCCCAACACTGTTAAAGAAGGGGAGTGACCAGAAAATAAATGAACGGGAGAGAGGTGAGTTCAGTAATTTTCATGTAAAATCGAAGGGACCTACGGTAGGAAAGGATGTCTGTAATCTGCGATGTCTTTATACTAATGCACAGAGTATGAGAAATAAACAGGAGGAACTTGAACTTCAAATAGTGGACAGTAAGTATGTTCTGATAGGTATCACTGAGACTTGGTGGGATGAGTCTCATATATGGAGCACAGTGATTGAAAGATATACCTTGTTTAAACGGAACAGAATAAACAACATAGGAGGTGGGGTGGCACTATATGTCAAGAATGAATATGCTTGCACTGAAATTCAGGATTTTGAGAGTTGCCCTGTTGAAAGTGTGTGGGTAAGGATACAGTAGGGGGGGGGAATAAGGGGAAATTGTTGTGGGGGTATACTACAGACCTTCAAACCAACCAGAGGAACTGGATGATGCATTTGTAGAACAGCTTGCTAAACTTTCACAGAGACAGGATGTAGTGGTTATGAGAGATTTCAACTATTTGCTGGAAATCTAACTCTGCTAGACATGGGGCATCCCACAGATTCTTGAATAGTCTTGCGGACAACTTCATCTCTCAGAAGGTGGAGGTGGGAACCAGAGAATCTGCTATCCTAGATTTAATCCTGACTAACAAGGAAGAACTGGTTGATGAAGTGAATGTTGGGGAATAGTGACCGTGTCAGCTTGGAATTTGACATAGAGAAGGATGTGAAACCAGGACATAGTAGGACTCGTATCCTGGACTTCAGGAAAGCTGATTTCAAAAAACTCAGAGAAATATTAGGTAGTATCCCATGGCTGGAAATGCTGAGGGGGAAATCTGCACAGGAAGGATGGGTGATGCTGAAAAATGCTTAAGGCACAATCGCAAACTGTTCCGGTAAGAAAGAAAGGTGGGAGACGGGAAATGAAGCCGAGATGGCTGAATAAGGAACTCTCTAAAGAGCTGAGACTAAAAAGGGAAATGTACAGGAAATTGAAGGAGGGTCAGATTACTGAGGGTGAGTAAAAGAAGCAGGCTAGAATCTGTAGGGATGGTGTCAGAAAGGCTAAAGCACAGATGGAGCTGAGGCTTGTGAGGGATGCTAAAAAGAACAAGAAAAATTTCTATGCCTATGTTCGGAGCAAAAAGAAGAACAGGGATGGAGTAAGCTCATTGCTAGGAGAAGACGGTCAAGCCTTAACAAGGGATGAAGACAAAGCGGAATTACTCAACTCTCACTTTGCATCAGTCTTTAACCGTAAGGCAAGCTGTATGCAAACTGAAGAATGCAGGGCATATGAAGGAAGGAG
>NW_015174323.1:145325-190651 GCF_001447785.1 Gekko japonicus | reverse complement strand
CAAGCTAAACATGAGCCTGCAGTGTGATGTGGCTGTGAAGAAAGCTAATGCAATTTTAGGATGCATTAACAGAAGCACTGTGTCCAGATCAAGGGAGGTGGTAGTTCCGCTCTATTCTGCTATGGTCAGGCCTCACCTGGAGTACTGTGTCCAATTTTGGGCATCACATTTTAGGCAGGATGTTGACAAGCTCGAGTGTGTCCAGAAGAGGGCAACCAGGATGGTGAGACGGTTGGAATCGAAGTCTTATGAGGAAAGGCTGAAAGAGTTGGTTATGTTTAGCCTGGGAAAGAGAAGGCTTAGAGGGGACATGATTGCAGTCTTCAAGTATTTGAAGGGCTGTCATGTAGAAGATGGAGCAGATCTATTCTCTCTTGCTCCAGATTGCAAGACTAGATCTAATGGAAGGAAATTACAAGGGAGTTGTTACCAGCTAAATATCAGGAGAAACTTCCTAACTGTATGAGTGGTTGAGCAGTGGAACAGTCTGCCTCGGGAGGTGGTTGGGTGCTCCTTTGCTGGAGGCTGGACGACCATCTTTCGGGTATGTTGTAGGTATGTAGGGCTATCTTTCAGCTATGCTCCTGCAGAGTGCAGGGGGTTGGACTAGATGACCTGTAAGGTCCCTTCCAACTCTAACATTCTACAATTCTATGACAGCAGCATGCAATGTAGAAGGGGATTTATGTTCCAGTGCGGGCTTCCTAAAATAACAGAGGGAAAAGCCAATGCAGAATCAGCCATTGTTGCTCCACCAATCATGTTACCCCAATATAGACTTATACAAATGTGCATTTGAGCCCCTTTCCAGTGGCAGTTGGGTATAAATGCTCTATGGGATGGATGAGTATCTAGAAGATTTTGCTTCCCTCACCCAAACATACACATATACATAGGTTTACCAGATGCCCTCTTTTTTGTGTGTGTGTCTGTCTTCTTTTGAGCTCTTTTTAAAAAACTGATGAAAATGTCCTCTTTTGGGGTTAGAAGGTTAGTGTGGTTGGGCAGGTTCATTAGGGAGATGGTGGTTCTTCAGTTATGTTGGTCCCAAACCATAGAGGGCTTTGCAGATCAACACCAGCACCTTGAATTGCACCTGAAAGGAAGGTGGGAGCCAGTGTAGGTAGGCCAAGACTATTCTGTACCAATTTAAGTGTCTAACTCTTCTCAAGGGCAGCCCCACATAGAGTACATTGCGGTAACCTCATATAGCTGTGACCAGGGCATGCACCACAGTGGCCAGATCTTTCCTGCCCAGGAAAGGTTGCAGCGGGTTACCCAATCGAAGCTGGTAAAAGGCACTCCTGGCCACAATTTCCATCTTCTTATCCTCTCTGATTCCCAGTTTCATGCTTCAGATGCATCTTTCACATGCATTCACAACTATGTAGGAGTCACTTCCCTGGGTATGCGCACATTCAGGCAGGGTGAATTCTGTGAGTGTTTCTCATCTCATTGATAGGAAAGATGTGAGCTACCAACTTTACATGTGTGGTCACATGAAGTGGGACTGCACCACATAGAAGTAACTTCCACATTACTCTCACTCAATGTTCCCTCTAAGTCTTGTGAGCAAAAATTCTACTTTGTGAGTGACTGGCATTAAAGTTGTGAGCGAGCAATCTGGCTCCTGCATAAATTAGTTTGCTCTGGAGTCCTCCTTCCTGAGCTAAGACAGAAATGTGTGAGCCAGAGGCGAAAAAACTGTGAGCTAGCTCACACTAACTCAGCTTAGAGGGAACAATGCTCTCACTATATGTGAAGGAGGAGCAAATGTAAGCACTTCCCCAGAGTGTGTTGCCCTGCAAGCCCATCAGTGTGTTTTTAAGGAATATGAACTGTGCAAAGGGACTGTACAACATGGAGACCTGGGAATACCTGTGGAGACTGCACACCTGAAAGAGGGACACCTTCCTTTAGTGTTGCTGCCACAGTGATAGTCCAGAGTCACCAGCCATCTTGCCCACTGTAAGATGAAGCAGTTCCATAAGCCAGCACAAAGCCTCAGATGCCATGCCATGGTAAATATGAGGACAGAGAACTCCAGACGCCGTTAGGAGTTTCTTCCAGCGCATGTAGGCAACCTCTCTTCTCCTTCTCCCAGCTACCTACAAATTTAATCAAGATACTCTGTTCATAGTTGCTTAGCAACTAACTGCTCAACCATCAGCCAGCCGGCTAGGGTCATCAAGAGACAATAGCCCTAGCCTGATGATTCAATCATCCTTCATCCAGGTGCCAGTCCTCAGTCTAAGTTTCTAGCTCTCAATATTGACCACTCAGTCCCCCTCCCCTCTTCCAGCCAGCCAATAGTATGGGACAGACTAACAGAAGGTGTCACAGGGGGATGTGGCCAGCCTAGCCACCCCCCCACACACCATGTTATAAAAGATGCTGACCGACCACATGGTCTCTCTTCTCTTCCCCTCTCCACAGCCCCTATCGAAGCTTTAACCCTCATGTCCTGCTTGCTATCCACGTACCCTACCTCCATCTTTAAACTCTAGATCTGCAGCTAGAGTCCACGTGGTTCTGCTAGTCCAGAGCACGTGTTCCCCATTTTCTATTTCTAAACCCCTCCATTCTTCCATTGGAATGGCTCAATCAATGAGGACAGGTAAATATTGCCCAACCAACGAATGTCCTGCTAATGCCTGCTAATTTGCCTATTGCCAATTAATAATCATAACCTCCCCTAGACTAATTGAAAATTCAAGGCGATTTGGCTAACAAGTGGGCAGTTACACAGATACGTTCAGCAGTCTTGGCAGGGCATGTTTAACTTCCTTGGGCTTTGCTGGATGCCACTGAAGCGCCCCGCTTCCAGTAGTAAGATTTTGCAGTAAATTTATTTATGTATGTCAGTTTATATCCTGCCCTACCCCACAAGCCGGCTTAGGGCAGCTTACAACATTCAGTAAAACAATAATTGTTTGACTATAGTAACTTTTTAAAATGATGATGGCTTCACATTAAATGCATAGTTCTTGCTTTTGTCTACAAATCTTATATCTAGTTCCAATTTATTTTTTCATCAGTATATTAACGTTAGGTCCAATAGATATTTTTTTTTATTATGCTCTAAGACTGACTCGATTAAGACTGTTTTACTTAGAGCTGGCCAAAAGCCAAGATGTGCGTCTCATTTAATTGTTCAACATTTCAGTTAACCAGTTTGTTTTGAACTGATATGATAAGGGATGGTCCAAATAACTGATTAAAAGGGAGCATAAATAATTTAGTAAAAGTTAAGGGAGGGAAATATATTCCACAGCTTAGAACCCATGTAAAATTAGACTCACATCTCAGAGCACTGAAAAGCAGAAGAGGACATCACTTTTGGGGTTCAATTATTGTATTAAATGCCACGAACTTGTATTAAGGCAACGAACTTGGGTAGAAGACTGGACCCAGGGTGAAGCTGTGACAGGTTCCATGAAGAGCTAAGGTACATCATCAAAGAGGTCAGCAGATTTCTGCCTAGTTTTGGCCAACCAAACGATAGAACGTTATGAGCATTGGTAGTATGGTTGATTATCTTCTCAGAACTGATTAGAAGGTTAAGGGGTAGATTGCAGTAAGACAATACTGTACGTAAACCTATTAAGAAATATTCATTGTACTTTCAGATTTAGATGCAATTCCCCCCTCCACTTCCTCCCACCCCATTGGAATGAGCCCCAAGCCATCTGGCCAGTCAGTGTCGTGGGACGCTTGTGCCAGACAGACTATGGCATGGGAATCTCTTGGGCTGGGCTGGCTATTGCTGTTTCCCACCATTTAATGAGGTAATCTGTGATAAATACTTAGATGGCTAATCACATCAATTAATCAATTGTAGCTTGAAATTCTAAAAATATTGAGTAGCTGTAGTAGCATTTGTGTTAGTATTATTATCCATACAACCACCCAAGGGAAACAGGAGGCAAAAAACACTTTGAAAGAGTCCTGTTAAGAAGAACTCATATTTATGGGAATTTATGATCATTTTAGTTCACACTCTAGAGCTGCTGTGGGTATTTATTAATCAAACTAATTTACTATTCAATTAAAAAGTGAATTTAAAAAGTTCCATTATACTAGCTGAAGGCAATGCTAACACACAGCCTTTTCAGATAATAAAAAAGACCATGGAAATAGCAGGTAAAATATAACAAATACTTAAAATGGCTTTCTTTATTTGCTAATTTTAAAATAGTGTTATTTTAAAAACAAAATTGCAGCCTTTGTTAATACAAAGCCATACATAAGGGAGACTGCTTCCATATTCACTCAACAGACCTTTTTCTGAGGCTGGCAGGATTCCATTTGTAAGTCACAACAGAAAAGGAATCTGGACATCTCACCCCTATTGAGATTCTCCGGTTCCATTATGGATTTGACTCACACATAATTCACCACTGGGAGTGGAAAGAAGTGTGGATCATGTCTATTATTTGTGGGATTCCATAGTCCAAGCCAGCCCAATCCCATCCAATCTCAGAAGCTAAGCAGAGTCAGTCCTGGTTAGTACTTGGATGGGAGACCACCAAGGGAGTTGGCTGTGACTTAATGGCACTTTCCACCACCGTGTTATTGGAAATTATTACTAGTGCTGACCTAGTAAAATCTGTATGTACAGTCAGTCTATATTGATTTACTCTGCAAGTAGTGTTGCATAGACTTGAACAGAAAGGTAGGAGGAAAGTACATTAAACAAAGTCCTAGGGTCATTCAGATAGGAAGAAGTAATTATTCAAAGGAGCACTTCTGTGTGCTGGTCTGTCCGAGGTCAACCAGTCCAAAGAGAGAAAACATTCTTGGTTCTTGGGGGGCAACAGTGGGAGGGCTTCTGGAGTTCTGGTCCCACTAGTAGATCTCCTGATGGCACCTGGGTTTTGGCCACTGTGTGACAGTGAGTGTGGGACTGGATGGGCCATTGGACTGACCCAACATTAGCTTCTCTTATGTTCTAACATGCTTGAGAGCATCAAAATCCACCGAATGGTCCAGGAGAATCCTCAGGGTCACTCAGTTAATGCAGGAAGTCATCAACCAAGACGATTCCAATCCTATAACCTGGCCTAAAGCTCAATGGAAAGAGGTCCAGATAATCTGTTTCATCCAAGAAAGTCTGGAGTTGTTCATTCACCACTCAACTGAGCATCTTGCCCAGAAAAAGGATATTAATCACAGGTTGATAGTTAAACATGAGAACATGAGAACATGAGAGATGCCCTAGACAGAACAATGGTCTATCTAACCCAGCATCTTGTCTCACTTGGTGGCCAACTAACTCTTACAGAGGGGGCATAAATGGGCAATTTAAAGTAATACGTAATAGATTTAAGGAATTGCTTGAGAGTTTAAAGGGTTTCTTAGGTCACACAAGGTGGGCAGAAACAGCCCCTCCCCCAGTGAAGCCTTGATTGTTCCGGTAACCTAACCAGGCAATCCTCTCAGCTGTGGCTGAGAACAGAGGGTTATCAACCACATCCCATCAAGGATGTTCTCCACAGCCTCTGGTTATAACCACTGGAATTTATCCAACAAAATCTGATGATTAGTTGCTGTAGATTTTCCGGGTTGTGTGGCAATGGCATTGTAGAACCTGACATTTCACCAGTAACTGTGACTGGCATCCTCAGAGGTATAACACAGAAAGATGGAGTACTCTTTGTGTCAAGGTAAGAAGAAAATGGTAGGCAGGTAATTTATATCTACTCCAGAAGGTGGGTTGGGCTGAGTCATTATCTTGTAGGAGTTCCCCAGGCTGTGAACATGCTAATGGAGAAGCTTTCCTGAGGAAGTTCTTTTGTATATGGATTGTTCCCTGAAGAGGTTTCCTGTTTCCTGAGCAGGTTCTTTTGTACGTGGATTGGCTGTTGAAATTCTAATCATCTGTAGTGCTATTGTCAGATGTAGAGCCTTTTGTGTTTTTCAGAACAGGAAACCATGCCCTATTTATTTTTAAACTCTCTTCTTTCTTGTTGAAATTGTGTTTCTGTTTATGAATTTAAATGGCTTCCCTGTGTAATCTGACAAGGTAATTGGAAGTGTTGTCCAGCCTTTCAGTGTCTTGGAACAAAATACTGTGTCCGGTTTGAGTTAGGCTATGTTCAGCCACTGCTGATTTTTCGGGTTGGCCAAGTCTGCAGTGTCTTTCATGTTCTTTTATTCTTGTCTGAATGCTACGCTGTGTGGTCCCGATGTAAACTTGTCCAGAACTGCATGGTAGGCGGTATACTCCTGCAAATGTGAGGGGGTCTTTTCTGTCTTTTACCGATCATAGCATCTGTTGTATTTTTCTGGTGGGTCTGAATACTGTTTGTAGGTTGTGTTTTTTCATAAGTTTTCTCATCTGATCAGTGATTCCTTTGATATGTGGCAAAAACACTTTTCCTGTGGGAGGCTGTTTTTCCTCAGTTTTTTGTTTTCCCATTGTTTGTTTTACATGGGGCATGGTTTCCTGTCCTGAAAAAGACAAAAGGCACTACAGATAAGATTAGAATTTCAACAGCCAATCCATATGCAAAAGAACGTCCTCAGGAAAGCTCCTCCATTAGCTTGTCACAGCCTGGGGAACTCCTACAAGGTAATGACTCAGCCCTACCCCACCTTCTGGAGTAGATATACCATTTTCTTCTCACCTTGGCACAGAGAGTAATCCATCTTTCTGTGTTATACCTCTGAGGATGCCAGTCACAGTTACTGGCAAAATGTCAGGTTCTACAATGCCAAGACCATGGCCACACAGCCCGGAAAATCTACAGCAACTAATGAACTCCAGCTGTGAAAGCCTTCGACAACATAAAATCTGATGAGATTGCGTTCTGACTACATTCATTTTATTGAAGAAGTGGATCAAGGTCAGTGAGCTAAATGATTTCAATCAAAGCATTAATAAATATTGCATTCACTAAACATCCTCATCCTATGATTCTTCCTGTGAAGCCCCTTTCATTAGCTCAGGAGGAGAATTTCTAGATGCTGTCCTGCAGCCCCAAATCGGTCAGGTGGTTCAGATCAGCTCAAGCAAAGTCAACTGGATGGGCGAGAGAATCCTTCATCTTCTCTGTCCCCCTCACAGAGTTTTTGAGCTTCCTTTTTCCCCCCTGTTCATCATGGGCATTTCTCTGAAGCTGGAAGAAGTTTTTGGAGGAAGGTAAATAACAGCAATCTTAATGAGCTAATCCAGGATTTCACCTACTCACTTCCAGAGACTGAGAAAACATTCACTGAATATTCTGTCCATGTTAATTTTTAATTTAAAACCTTAACCAAAGTACAATAGACTTCTGACATATAAATATTAAAAATTAAATTTCCTGAGTTCATTATCTGATAATTAGGACTAAATAACATCTTAACTGAGAGACAAACCCCACGCAAAGCAAGTCAGTTCCATTTAAGATTCCATTAGAAAAATGTTTGAGCTCATATGTAATGGACCATAAAATTTAATTTGGAAATGATATTACCAAAATGATGGAATGATACCAGTCACAAAGGGACATGCAGTCAGCCCTCATTTTTTCATTTTGTGTGATGCTGTTCTATTGATTGTGTAGAATTAAAAAGGAAATACTTAATTTTTTCTGACTTTCTTTTCTCTGGATCCCTTTAGCATTCAAAAGTCAGAATTGACCACTGTAGCTCCAAGTAATTACAAAGATTTCCTTATCTGAGTCTATTTGCTCAAGTCCTCCAGAAGAAAGGCTCCCACAACCCACTGGCTGTCTCATATCTCATTTACATTGGTGGTAATCCCTCCTCTATCTCAGCATTTAGGTAATGGCTTTGGGATTAAATTGCATTTCTTGCAATTCTTCACTTCCAAAATCTCCACAACATCTCAGAAAAGGCCTTGCTGAATAGGTCTGTCAGGTGTCTGGGTAATGCCGCATCCTAGGGAAGGTCTCTGGCTTCAAACTGAAATTAGCTTTTCTCAGAATAGCTGTTGAATATCAGAAAGCATTTCCAGGGTAGCAGAAGTGGATGCAAAGGAAAGAAACCCCACAGGTAGTATCTCCCCTATTCTGGAAGGGATTACATTCACCACGGAAGATCAGGGGAGTGCTTGGATCTCCTTGGAGTCCATCCTGCAACGGAATCCTCAAGTGGCATCTGTCCCTCAAGGTGCCGTGCTCTGCCAACTTCGACCGGTGAGCCTTTGGGGCAGAGATTATCTTGTTACCATTCTCCATGCTCTGGCTATATCAACTGTAATGTTCCATACATGAAGTTGGAAACTTCAGGAGCTCCAAAACTAGGGATGCCCAAACACCTGCCGGTTCAGCTCCCATCCTGTTCACCAGTGGCGAAAAGGGAGCAGAGTTTGGGGGCAAAGAGGACAATTTGGCTCTAAAACCATAGGAAGGTGATTTCTGGACCAGAAGTTTATATCTGAGAACCACTTGGCATGTGACTGCACTTTTAGAGGCCTCATTTGTACTTTTTACTCTGTGCCTGGTAGTTTTATTTTGAAACAACTTGCTTCTGGTCCTTATTGAATTTATACTTTGTATTTACATGATTGTACTATATTTATATAATAGCCAATATGTTCCTCACTATTGACCTCTGAGGAAGGCCTGTGTAGGCCGAAACATGTCAGGTCAGATTTATCAGCCCTTGTGTTTTATCGGCTGCGGTCACACGGAACAGTAGCCATGCTACTGCGACGGAAGATAGGCAGATTTTCCGGGCGCGATCTCACCGCCACATCTGGGAAGCGTAGAGCTCCCATGGCGAACCCGAGGCTTCCCTCCAAAGATGCGCGGTTAAAAACTAGTACCTCGGAGGTACTAGTTTCCAGAAACCGCGGGGCAAGGGCAGGCATCTGATCGCATTTGCGGTGGCATCCAGCGCCCGCCCATGCCGCATTGCAAGTCTCCAGGGATGCGCACAAGCACCCAACGGGGCATGCACATACTTCAGGTTAAAAAAAACACACAACCCCATTTGCCGTGCTGCTTTTTTTGTGCGTCGTGTGATCGGCATCTCACCCCTAACCACGGGACCTGGACGGGACCGCGAGGGGACGCCTGATGGCGCAGTCGTGCGTTATTTTGCTGCGGGGCAAACAGCCACGCCTCCCCCCCGCGATATCCGGCCCATGTGACCGGGGCCATCGTTTGGTATTTATACATAACGTTTGATTGGGCCCTTATATAATTTTAAAAATTGTGATTAATACATGTATTTTTTAATATATTTCCTTCATTAAGTTTTTAACATTTTTAATGTTTTTTTAATATAAACATTTCTTGCATTTGACTAACCTTTGTCTGGTTCTGGATTCTAGGTTTTAGGTTTTAGGTTCAGGGGTTTTTTTCCCCCTCCCCCCTTTTTTGTCTCTTTTTGGCAGATGCGCCACCATTTCCTTTCTAACAGTGCAGTAGGGCACTATATAACTATACAGTACAATAAGGGAATGTCACCAAATTCACCACTTCCCCTGATATAGCACCCATATTGTGTTGTTTGGGAACTAAGCAGGTGGAGAGAGAATTGTACCTTGCTTGTGGTGACAGAATATCTGAATCCAGCTTTCGTTGTCACATGTGGGAGCGCACAACATAAAGGAAAGCACTGTGGAAAATAAGCACTTGAGGCTAGACTTGTACAGTGAATGAACGGAGTGAAACTTACACAGAAACATTTTGCATTTGACTTATCTAGTTTTTATTTACTGGGAGTCTAAACTGAGATTTTAAATCATGGTCCTTCATGTGTTTTTTAAAATAATCATTTATTTACATTGTAAGCTGCCTTGAGTTCCACCAGGTAGAATGGCGACTAAATTTTTAAAAAATGAATAAATAAACCAAACATCTGGAGTAGCAAAAGTGGAGAGACACAACCGGGTTTAACTTAAGTGAAGGAGATTAAGGAGCAAACGAGGGGGAAACAGCAATATAAACCACGTTTTCAAGATGGAATGTCGTGAGCGATGGACCACTTAATATGGAAAGGACAAAACTTTGTACTGGATGCAAAGAAAAAGCAGGAGCCAGAGAAGCACAGCAAGCAGAGGGGCTTGAGGCCCTCAGTTCTTGTCGGAGAACACCCCCCCCCATCGCCCACCACTCCCCTGCATTTGTGCACACAAAGACGGGCTTGTGAGGAAGAGATCAGGACTGGCACATTTTTTTTTCTGTTGTTTAGCCATGTTGGCCTGATGCAGGCATAATTAGAAACCCTCCTCCTGTCATTCTCTAGAATGGATGGAAATTAATTCTTGTACAATGTGCTCTGTGCACACTAGAGAAAGTTAACCCTATCTATTTACATAGGGTATGAGGGGCTTGCTATCACACGCAAACCAGCAAACAGCTTGCCTTATCACCCAGCCTCATTTATTACTTCTTGCTGAAGACACCCACCCCCTTTATTTCCACGACTCCTTGTAATAATAGACCTTACCCTCATGAAACCTGCATTATGAGGAGGTTACAGTCCTGCCCCACAGACAATTAGTTCTATGCTCTCTGATTACTAATGTGTAATTGTATAATTGATTTGAAAACTTAGTTTTGTGACCTCACAGCCCAAAGTATGTAGCTCATTAAATGAAAGAAATGTAATTAATATGTCTATTACATAGGTGTAGAGGGAAAGGAAAATGACAATAGAAAAGCAAGATGGAGAACATATTTAAGAAACACGCCAAAAACAATTGAAAAAGAAAAGCAGCTACAGTAAAATCCCTTTGTGCCCTCTGTAACAATATGATAAGATCATTCAGCAATGGCTGCAGGACAGATACGTAAGAACATAAGAAAAGCCATGTCGGATCAAGCCAATGGCCCATCCAGTCCAACACTCTGTGTCACACAGCAGCCAAAACCCAGGTGCCATCAGGAGGTCCACCAGCGGGCCAGACTCCAGAAGTCCTCCCACTGTTGCTCCCCAAAAATACACAGCATCACTGGCCCAGATATAAAAACTGTAAGTGAAGCCAGATTGGATCAGGCCAATGGCCCACCCTCCCCAACACTCTGTGTTACACAGTGGCCAAAAACTAGGTGCCCTCAGGAGGTCCACCAGCAGTGCCAGAACTCCAGAAGCCCTCCCACTGTTGTCTTCCAAGCACCAAGAATACAGAACATCACTACCCCAGAGTGTGCCATCTATACCTTATAGCTAATAGCCACTCATGGACCTCCACTCCATATGTTTATCGTCCCCTCTTGAAGCTTTCTATGCTTCTAGCTGCCACCACTTCCTGTGGCAGTGAATTCCATGTGTTAATCACTCTTTGGGTGAAGAAGTCCTCTTATCGATTCTAAGCCTACTGCTCATTAATTTCATTGTGCCCACGAGTTCTTGTATTGTGAGAAAGGCAGAAAAGGGCTTCTTTCTCTACCTTCTCTATCCCATGCATAATTTTCTAAACCTCTATCATGTCACCCCTCAATCGTCATTTCTTCAAGCTGAAGAACCCTAACCTCTTTCACTTTTCTTCATAGGGAAAGTCTTCCATTTTAGATGCCCTTTTCTGCACCTTTTCCAACGCTATAATACCTTTCTCAAGGTGCAGTGACCAGAACTGTACACAATATTCCAAATGAGGCTGGACCATTGATTTATACAGAGGCATTTTGATGCTGGCTGACATTTTCAGTGAGTTATCTGCCATGACTCCAAGGTCTGTCTCCTGGTCAGTTACTGCCAGTTTGGACCCCATCAACATAGGGGAGAAAGATTTTTATTGTACCTTGCTCATTTGAAGATTATTGGGTGAGGTTTAAACCTACAGAACTTTTCAGTTCTCTTTGCTAAGCAGTAATTTAATTCCTCCCCCCCCCCCGACTATGCTTTCTCAGTGCCTTTAATTACAAGTAAAGTTTGTTTTTGCCCTGACCTGGATGGTCGAGGCTAGCCTGATCTTGTCAGATCCCAGAAGCTATGCAATGTCAGCCCTGGGCAGCATTTGGATGGAGATCAGTAGGGAATACCAGGGTTGCCGACTCACTACACAGAGGCAGTCAAGGGCAAACCACCTCTGAATGTCTCTTGCCTTAAAAACCCCATGAGGGGTTGCCATCAGTCGGTTGCAACTTGACGGCAAAAGAAAAAAGTTTTGTTTTGTTTTTATGAAGTTGGTGTTTGGTCATTCTGTTCTACATAAACATTCTACATTCTGGTCTACGTCTATAAAGGAAGGGGAAGGAACTCCTGCTTGCATCTGAGTTAGCAACAGCCTAGACTCCCAAGGCTCGTTCTTGAAGGTTTCTAGGGAAATGCCATGAATCACTCTACCTCGAACTTGAAAAAATATTATTTGGGGGGGGGTGTTGGAGAAGAGCTAAATACTGTAGAGAATCTCTTTTTCCTGCAGTAGCCAATACCTTTTTTCTGCGAAGACTGTGAAATGAGGCTGGAAAAGTGAACTCTTAACTGAGGACTAGTAACCTGGGACTTTAAACAACTGGGTAGATTGCATACTTTGGCCCCGGTCACACTGAGGGGAAAGGTGCGGCTGAAGTGCGGCTTTTTTGAGCTGCATCAAAAGAGAAGCGTGGCGGCAGGATCAGACAGATCTCTGAGCCGCCGCGCAGTTGCTCCCCAGCATGATCAGATGCCGGGGGGGAAGCCACAGATCAGTGAGCGAGGCGATCCCACTTCGCATGTGCGCGCCTGCACAGTTTGGCCAGGGGCCTCACATGCTGCCAGAGACGGGCGCACCGGTGATCACACGGCCGCCCCTGCTGCGGATTTTCAGGTAAGTAGTAGTGTGTTTTTTTAATCCGCATCTTCAGCCGGAAGAGACGGATCGGGGACGGGGGCGCGCCGCTTCCCAGATGTTGCGGTGTGATTGCGTCCACTTGATGCACCCCCAATTCGTCCCTCTCACGGATCAAAGCCTCCCGTGTGACCGGGGCCTTTATTGAAGGCTTTCATGGCCAGAGTTCATTAGTTGTTGTAGATTTTCTGGGCTGTATGGCTGTGGTCTTGGTATTGTAGAACCTGACATTTTGGCAGCAGCTGTGACTGGCATCCTCAGAGGTAAAACACAGAAAGATGGAGTACTCTCTGTGTCAATGCATTGACACACGGCCACAAGAAACACAGCCATACAGCCCAGAAAATCTACAACAACTAAGGATTCCATACTGTTCGTGAACAGGTTAGATAGCATGAGTCCCATAACCAATCATTGTAGGACACCACTGCTTTGTTGTTGTTCAGTCGCACAGTCGAGTCCGACTCTTTGCGACCCCATGGACCAGCTCCCGCCACTACTTACTTCCCTCCATTATGAGAACTGCCCATTTATTTCTACAGTTTCCTGTCATTTAATTGAATTTTTAATCCACAAGCCTGTCCTTTTGTCCCATGCTAGTTTACTGAGGAGTCTTTGGTGAAGTTCCTTATCTAAGGTCTCTTGGAGGCCCAAGTATATAATGTGAACTCTGTGTGTGTGTGTGTGTGTGTGTGTGTGTGTGTGTGTGTGTGAAGTGCCATCCATTCACGGCCAAATTATGGCGACCCCAGGAAGAGGCTTTCAAGGCAAGTGAGAAGCAGGGGTCGTTCACCATGGCCTTCCTTTGCAGAGTCTTCCTTGGTGGTCTCCTTTCTAAGTTAGGTTAGGTTCCGAGATCTGATGAGGTCAAGCTCTACCATGCTACCTTCATTCCACAATCACCCTGAGCCTTGTTTATTATTTTAGTTATGGAGGGGTGAGCTGCCAGATGGTCATGTGATATAAAGTGTCCCTACACTCACTAGTGAGTGACAACTGACATTTTGGTAATGGCAACAGCAACAATATCAAGTAACAGCAACATGACTTTGCCACTCAGCTGTGATCTATTGCAAGAAGTAGCCCTCTTAAAACAGTTTCTGAATCTTGACAGGCTTTTTGGGAGAGCAGGGGATGCGGAGGGTGTTTTTTAAGAAATGGTCCAGTGTTTATGTTTCTAGACATCCAAGATAGATTTGGGGCAGGTGAGTTCTTTTTTTAAAAAAAAAAAACCCATTCCATTTAATCCTTCCTTTTTTACAACATATTTTATTAAGTTTTGTCTTCATAACATTATAACATACATATACACATTGGTGTATTAAGTATATAAAGATTTTAAAAAGGTATTGTTTTGGAAGTATGCAATAAGGGGTGAATAGTTAACTACATAGATTTATGCAATGATATTTACAGGATACAATTGTTGACTTTCAGCTTACAACAGTTATAACTTTGGTGGATAGTTGGTGTTACATTAAACACATACAAAACATATTTAGAAGCAATATTTGTTTACACTTTACCAGAGATGGAAAGTATCAATTTCTTTTGGGATATCATCGAATTGATGCAAATATTCCAAGATAGGGAACCAGACAGCAATAAAAGAAGATTGGACCGGAATCTTGTCAAGCCGCGTAAGGTTATCCGAGAGTTTAGCCATAATGTATAAATCCCACAGTTTCTTGCGCCAAATCGAAATTGTGGGTGTCATTGTTGTTTTCCAGTGGGATGCAATGACATTTAATCCTTCCTGAAGCCAGAAGTCATCTTATTGTGGACTGGAGAGAGGCTTTGAAGGACCATGAATGGCAAACAGGTACGGAGTCCACTTACTTTTAAGAGCCCTGTGAGCTTGTTTGGCCTGCATTGTTCAGGTCACCAGTATGACAGGGCTCCGATCTTACAAAATGTAGCCTCTAAAAATTTTTCTATCTTTAAACATTTGACCTTATACCTCCTTGTCTTGCTGGAGAGGGTATATTACAAATATCGAGTATGTTATTTTTAATTCTGCTGGGGCTTGATGTATTTCATTCTGTTCTTGCAATGAATGCCTTAGAAACATTTGATACAGACCCCTATCAGATCATTTTTGGATGATCAGTTTAAGCCTTTTCTTTTCAAATGTTTTTAGGTTTAGTCAAGTAACTATTTAAAGATAAAGTTACTGATTGCCAAAGAAGATTTTTTAATGGACATGCCCACATTCAACTGGATCTGTGAGATAAGCTAAGGAAAAGGCAGTTGTGTAACTGGCACACAAAGTGGTCAGAATTGATTTAAAACAAACCTTCAACTTTCTAACTGGTTTAAATGGGGAAAAGACCACTGGATAATTACATCATTTAGCATATTGATTGTCTCAAAGTCAATTTTAATGATTGCAGAAATGGAGGGCATTGTGCTTCCCTCGTTTTTAAGGAAAAGGTTTTGTTCAGCTCAGAAGCATAAATGGCGAATTTCTTTAAAGGAGATAATATGGAAGGGCCAAGGAAAACAAAAGTTTCATTACCGCAAACAAGGCTTATTTCAAAAGCCAAGCCAGGCCAAATCAATGGCACACGATTAAAGAGATCACTTATCTCCTCTTATTCTGCAACAAAGTAAAAAATAAAGGATTCCTTTGTCATTAACATGAATGCAAAATCAAGGGAAGGTTCTTTTTCATTAGTCTAAAAATGTAAATCATTATGCTTGAGGCCCAATTATATAAGAGCCGGTTTGTGATGAAGTCTTTGATACAACTTGGAGAACCAAAGTTTCCTTAGAAAAGAGCAAGAGTCCAGTAGCACTTTAGAGACTAATAAAATATGCGACAGGGTAGGAGCTTTCATGAGTCACTGCTCACTTCTTCAGGTAATGAAGTTTGCTTGGCAGCCTTTGGTAAGGCTGACTCATAGCAGTGGCCCCTTCAGACATGACACAAAGCAAAGGTTTAATTCAACTAACTGTAGTTAACAGAACATCTGAATTCAGGCCACTGTACTAACTAGGGCTAGCGAGGGTATTTCTAGGGTTGCCAGCCTCCAGGTGGGACCTGGGGATCTCCCGCTTTTACAACTTACCTCCAGCTTGTTAGCCAGATTCATATTGATCTTAGGGGAATTATAACATTAAGGAGGCAATAGGCAAATAAGGGAGCAATGACCTCCAGACGCACCAGAAATAGACTCAAGGCTGATCAGTATAAAATGGTTTGTTTAATGATAATATCTCACACACATGCAATTATTCAATCATACAGTTATACAGTTCTAGGAAAATTAGAGAGAAGAGGATAGCACATTTGCATTAACAGGATGATTGTTGATGGGTAATACTTTACCTGTCCTCATTGGGATGAAGCAATCCCTAGGAAAAAATAAGGGGTAGTATGGGGTAGTAGGGTCGTGTCCTGAACCAGCAGAAACATGTGGAGACTCTGGCAGCACTAATCGTGAGTCATGGAGTTATGGTGGGTTTAGGTCAGGAGAGAGAGAGAGAGAGAGATGGCACAGTGCGTCTCTTTTTTATAAGGGGGGCTTGGGGGTGGGCTAGGTTGGCCACATCCCCTCCTGTTAGTCCATCCCCAAAACCATACTAATTGGATCTGGATTCAAGGGGGGTGGTCAATATTCAGATCTAATAATCCTGTGCGAGACAGTGGCACCTGGAGGGATGATGACTCATGCGGGCAGTCATTGTCATTGATATCTCCTTGATTGTCTTATGGCTGCAACTTCAGCGAGGTGAGGCTGGGTGGGGGAGGGAACGTTGCCTGCGTGCAAGGAAGGAAACTCTGCATGGATTTTGAATTCTTTGTTTTAGGTCTTCTGCCTTGGCATGGCATCTGTCTGGCATTCAGTGCTTCATGTGGCCAGGGAACTGGTCTGTCTTATGGCATGTAAGAGAGTAGGTAACCTCTGGAACCATAGGCATATCATCTCACAGGAAGGCTTCCTTGTGTCTGAAACTGGCATCACTATTGGGTCACCACACAGTTCAGTCCCTTCTGCACACTATTGGCACAATCCAAGTGTTATTACTTATGAACAATGTCCGTAAGAGCGCTATGGGCACGTTGCAGGGCAACAAGCTGACAACCGATCAGCTCCCCTGGAGAAAATGGCTACTTTGAAGGGTATGGCCTTGTACCATGCTGAGGCCTCGCCCCTCCCCAAACCTCACCCTCTCCTGAATCCACCCCCAAAGTCTCCAGGTATTTTCCAACCCAGACCTGGAAAACCTAGGTATTTCATGTCAGAAGCCGAAGTTGTTGGGCTCAGCACCTTTAGTCTTAACCAAGGCTTTGCATTATGTGCGAATACAGCATCCTGGCTCAATCCTGTTTTCATTGTTTAATTGTGCCTGCCAACCCCCTGCACCTGCCCCAGGTACGGAGAGGCCTGCCAAGAATGGATCAAAATCAAAATGCCTCTTGCCCTCAGATGCCTGTTGTGGCATCTGACTCCCCCATGTACCTCCACCTTCTTAAAGGGCAAGGAGTCTGGCAGGCTCTTCGAAAGCCCAACAAGAGGGGGAGTAGGCCACGGCCCAGCAGCCAAATAATTTACACAAATACCATGTTTACACTCATTCCACAAAAGAATTGGCTTCATAGGGGAGGCTGGAAGGCTCCCAGCACCTGTCATGCCATGTTCAGTCACCCTTTGACCCCTACCTCACAAAGAGAACTATGAGGGACCCCTGCATCTTCTTCTCTGTGAGGCAGATTTTCCCACCAAAACTCTGTACCCCACTCTGCCTAAGCAGCCTCTTAGTAGCGCACTTAGCAGTAAAGCCCATTGTGGAAATAAATACAATGAGATCTAGAAAGAGGCTCGGGGGGAGTGCTCTGGCTTTGGGCAAACAGTGTCATTTTGCTGTGGTGACCTCAGCAGGGTATAATGACAGAGTCCACTGTTTTCTCCAGAGGAACTGATCTCTGGTCCCTGAAGAGCAGTTGTAATTTTGAGTGATCTGTAGCCTTCACCTGGAAATTGGCAACAATTGTTACCCAGGATGAAATGGCTGGTTTGGAGGGTGGAGTCTATGGCATTCTACCTGTCTGATGTCCCACCCCTCCGCAAACCCTACCCTCTCCAGGCTCCACCCCTCAAATCCCCAGGAATTTGCCAGCCTGGAGTTGGCAACCCCATCTCCTTCGCAGCTAACCATCAACCTACCATTATCTGCCCCTTTGACTTCAGCTGACTTCCGCCCTCCCTTCTGCAGAGCAATTGTAATTTTGATTGGTCTCCAGCCCTCACCTGGAGATTGGCAACAATGGTTCCCCATGAGGGACTGAGTGGTTTGGAGGGTGGAGTCTATGGCATTGTACCTGTCTGAGGTCCCACCCCTCCTCAAACCTCACCCTCTTCAGGCTCCATCCCTCAAATCTCCAGGAATTTCCCATCGGGAGTTGGCAACCCTATCAGGATTGGCCCCAATATGTTTTCTCCCAAAGGGCAAAGTAGGTGACTGGACCAAACTTAGTTGCCTACCAACAGGCACTGAGGGGAAAGTAGGGTTGCCAGCTATAAGGAGGGAAATACCTGGAGTTTGGGGGGGTGGATTCTGTAGAGGGCAGCACTGGGGGGGGGCGGAAGGACTCAGCAGGTATAATGTCATAGGGTCTACCCTCCAAAGCAGCCATTTTCTCCAGGGGAAACTGATCTCTGTCATCTGGAGATCAATTGTAGCAGTGGGAGATCTCCAGGTCCCACCTGGAGATTGGCAACCCTAGGGGAAAGTCAGCTGCACAGCAGGGGGTTGAAGAGAATGGTTTGATGGGTGCTGGGCCAAGATTGGCAACAATAGTTCCCCAGGAGCAAATAGCTGGGTTGGAGGGTGGAGTCTATGGCACTGTAACCTGTCTGATGTCCCCCTCTCCGGCCTCCACTCCTCAAATCTCCAGGATTTTCCATACCTAAAGCTGGCAACTTTATCTCCTCCCCTCTCAGTAGCCTCTTATTTTGCCTTAAATTGGTTTTGATGCCAGCAGAGTGAGAAAATGCCAGAGGCTCTGGGTGGGTGCCTCATCGTAAATGCACCAAACAATTCCTAAAGATCCCCTGCCTAGGGAAAGCAGCTGTCATCATTCTCCTCTCCCCCTGTGAGGTATGTTAAGGTTGAAAGTGTGTGAATGGTCCATAATCCCCCAGGCAGCTTTTAAAACATGATCCTGGGACCTACACACCACCAGACATTCCAACTGCCTTGCGGGGTGTGTGGAATGGAGTGAAGTCCAATCAGCTTCCATATGCAAAAGACCTTGAAGGTTCCATATGCAACTGACATTCCAACTGCCTTGCGGGGAGGGGGGTGAGTTTGAGGTGTGGAATGCAGTGAAGTCCAATCAGCTTCCATATGCAAAAGACCTTGAAACGCTGGGCGGGACTGCACAAAGCAGCCAGTCAACCCAGCCAGCGTCTTCTGACTGACAGTTCAAGCGTCCATACACTAAAGGGGCCAAATTTAGAATGTTCATATAGAATGTTCTTACTCAATTATATATAAGGAGAGATAACTTTCTGCGTGTCCCACCCTGTGATAGAGAATTTATTTGGATTTTGCCCAGGCCAGAGATTTTTTTAGTAACTCAGCTGGAGCCTTCCTATAAATCCCTTTGAAAATGGCACTTGACACGAAGTAAAGTTCAAACAGACAGGTTGATTTTATTGAACAGGAGCAATTGGATCAGGAATAGGGCAAGGGATGAGAAGCTGAGGTAACTGTTGTTTAAACAAATTAGAATATTTTGAACAGGCAACAGAGTATAGATGAAGCGCATATGCTTAAAGACTCAGTTCTTGTGAGGGGTTTGTCTTGGAGATTCCTTTCAGCAACCATGTGTCTTAATAAAGTTTCAAAGAACTCTTAGTTTCCTGGAAGTTAGTACTTTATTCCTTTATGGAAATACTTCCCTTGTGGGATTATAACTTTCACTTTTTCACTCTTGAGGAGTCCAAGACCGTTCCCTTTTTCTCACAAACCTGGGGCCCCTTCAGAGTTGAACCCACTGAATAACTGGGTAAGAAATATCCTCCTCTTTCTAGGATTGATAATCCTGTTTGGCTAGACTGGCAGTTTTCAATCTCCTGTCCAGTTTTTTTTTTTTGTGTGTGTGTATCAAACCTAAACCCCAGTTCTGGAGACTGTGGATAAATGGGATTCAGTTAGGGCCAACAGACTTTTTAAAGTTCTGATTTCTGAACTTTTCCTCCACTGCAATAGTAAGCAGTTAGGACTAGGAGTTGTGTCCCTTCACTTCCCAAGTGAACTTGTCTACGTATTAATCTCAGTGAGGCTTCCCCAAAGGCCTCCCTTGTGACTCACTCTCTTGGGATGCATCGCTTGCCTTGAGGAACAGTCTTTGACCGTGGCTTGCCCAGCTACCCCAAGGCCTCACAGTTTCCTTCACAGGCCATGCCAATGTGGCACTGGCAGCATGAGGAACCCCCCTGCTCCCACTGTGGCGGCGAAGACTGCTCTTCCCACACAGAAGCCACCCAGGCAAGCCCAATCTCATCAGATTTCAGAAACTAAGCAGGGCCAACCCTGGCAAGTACTTGGAAGGGAGACCTCCAAGGAATACCAGAGCAGGGACGCAGAGGCAGGCTATCAAACCACCTCCCTGAAACATCCTAGCCCCACTAGGGGTTGCCAGAAGTCACCATGACTTCCGGGCTCACAAGGACATACACACAAATACTCCCCCCCCCAAAAAAAGAAGCCACCCACATGTTTGGCAGGGTTGCCAGCTCTGGGTTGGGAAATATCTGGAGATTTTGGGGGTGGAGCCTGAGAAAGACAAGGTTTAGTGAGGGGATGCTATAGAGTCCACTCAATGCCATAGAGTCCACCTTCCAAAGCGGCCATGTTCTACAGGTAAACTGATTTCTATCACCTGGAGGTCTCCAGACACCACCTGGGGATTGGCAACCCTAATCTTTGGCAAGAACAACCCAGTCCAGAGCAGCCTAATGTGGCCATTGTGGGTGAATGGCAATTCCTTGGGCAGGGGTAAATACATCCAGGTGGGTGATCCTGAAGAGTTTCCTCTTCCAGTTTGGTGTAGTGGTTAAGTGTGCGGACTGTAATCTGGGAGAACCAGGTTTGATTCCCCACTCCTCCACTTGCAGCTGCTGGATGACCTTGGGCAAGCCACAGTTCTCTCAAAGCTGATCTCTCAAGGACAGTTCTGGAGAGAGCTCTCTCAGTCCCACCTACCTCACAGGTAGGCAGGCCCGTAGCTACAGTGGGGTATTTTGGGGCCTGGCCCCCCAACTTCCTGCCAAGGCCCCATGACTTTCATCCAGGCCCCCAGCTCTCTGGGCCACCCGGAGGACTCCTGACTCTCTGGGCTGCCTGGAGGACTCTCCCCACCACCCCTTCCCCAAATGCAACTTACCTCCCCGCTTAGGCAGGTAGAGTGCGAACGCTGCAAAAGTGAGGGTTTTTTTTTTAAAAAAATTATTTTTTTATTTTGTGACATCAGTGCCCCCTGACTTATTTAAAGGCCCGCTGAATTACAAAATCCTGGCTATTGGCCTGGTTGTGGGGAGGGGGAGGGAAAGGAGTTCGTAAGCCACTCTGAGACTCCGAGTGAAGGGCAAGGGGAATACATCCAACCTCCTCCTCCTCCTCCTCCTCTTCCTCCTGAACAAGCACCTTGGAGAATTAGAGTCCTGGGGCAGTTGGAAGGAAGTGCCTGTGATACCACTTAGCCCCATGGTGACCCTGGAACTCACACTTCATGAGCTGTTTGAGGGTCCTCAACTGGACCTTTTGCAGATATATAGGATAGTGGCTAGCTGTAATTCTCACATGCTGAGGGAGGCTGATAAGATGATTCTGCCCCCACCAGGATATTCAGCTCCACACTGTAGAACACCAGGCTGCCCATCAGACTAACACCAGTCCCCCTCCCTCCCTCCCTCCCTCCCTCCCGTCTCTCGAAGGACATCGCGGCGGGCCGGGGCTGGTCACACGGAACATTAGCCACGCTACAGAGACAGAAGATAGGCGGATTTTCCGGGCGCGATCACACCACCACATCTGGGAAGCGTAGAGCTCCCGTGCCAAATCCGAGGCTTCCCGCCGAAGATGCGGGGTAAAAAACTACTACCTCCAAAGTACTAGTTTCCGGAAACCGCGGGGCAAGGGCGGGCGCATGATCGCGTTTCCGGTGGAATCCTGTGGCATCCGGCACCCGCCCATGTCCCGTCGCGAACAGTTTTTTTCCCCCAAGTCTCCACAGGATGCGCACAAGCGCCCAACGTCGCATGTGCACAAAGAGGCCCCCTCCCACTGCAGCCAGGCTTGCCGCCTCTGGAGGGTCGCTATGGCCACTGTCGCGCAGGCGGTTAGAGCGGCTGTGACGAGGGGGGCCACCTCCCCCTCCATTGGCTATGCCTCGGAGCTCTGTTGGGGTCCGGAAGCATCTGTCACGCTCTCTGGTAAGCCCACCACCCGCCTTCGGATGTGCAGATACGATTGCTCAGTCATGTGTATGCACAAACTTCAGTTTTGAAAAAAAAATCCATCCCGTTTGCCACGGAAGCGGTGCCTAGCGATTGCTGGTGTGATTGCGCCGCACCGCTTCTTTGCCGCGCTGCAGGATCATCATGTGATCGGCACCTGTCCCCTAACCACGGGACCTCCACGGGACCTTGAAGGGACATCTGATCGCGCAACCAGGCGTTATTTTCCTCCGGGGCAAACAGCCATGCTCCCCCCCCCGCATTTTCCGGCCCGTATGACCAGGGCCTGCGTTAAAAAGCATGCTATCTACCAACAGCCACTTTCTCTGTCCAGGTGATCCTCTGGAGAGGAACAGAAGCAATGAGGAGACGTGGCTATGAAAGGGAGCAAGCTGAGGAGGGTGAGGGAGAAGAAACTGGGGGGGGGGGTAAGAGTCTCTGGGAACAGGAGCACACCCTCTTGTGACCCTTCTGTACCGGGCTCAGACTCATCAGTGGAGAACCCAGATGAGCTCCAGGAAGAGATGGGGGTTCTGGTCTCAGGCAGATCAGAGGAGTGGGCATTCCCCGAGAGCCTGCAGGCAAGGCCTCACCACTGCAGGCTCTGGAGCCCCTTGCTCCTTTGGCCATGTGCCATGAGACCCAGCAGATCTCTCTTAAGCAGTGGCAGCTGTCCCACTCTCTAATGTCCTGCCAGCAGCACAACTGCACAACCAGACAACAATAGACCAATTACAGCTGGCATAACCAAGAAGTCATGCTCTAATACTGCAATCGGTCAGCTGTTGAGGAAGACAGGTGCCTCAGAATCAAAAAGGTGGGTAGATAACAGGCAGCCACCAAATGAATATCCACCCCATGTCCAGAGCAGTGGCTGAACCCTCTGGTGCCATATGCATACGGCCAGCAGGGAATCTGATGCTGCCTTTGAAAGGGCCATGGCAGCTCAAGTAGCCCATCCATGGCCAATGCTGCAGGCAGCCCTGCAGCCCACAAATTTCCCTCCTTAAATGACAGTTTTATGGATCTCAATTCTCAGACCATGATCTCTGCAGAGAAGCTTCAAAGGGAGATTACAAGGCAAGATTGCTGAACTACAGTTCATTGATAGGCTTGGGACAGTGGACCCCACTCTCTCCTAAGCCAAATCTTGTTATAGATGCTAATTTTGTGCATCTCTGTGCATATCTCCTAGCTGTAATCAAGCTGGTTACATTTTGCTTTGTATCTTCTGCATCCTGACCCACAGCTGTAGCACACCTCCCAACCTTCTGACTGGTTTATAAGAACTGATGGATCTTCATTCTATTTGTATTTGAAGAAGTGAGCTTTGATTCACAAAAGTTTATTCCCTGGAAAATTTCACTGGTCTTTAAGGTGCTCCTGGACTTGAATTCTGTTCTGTCATTACAGGCTAACACAGATACCAACCTGAAACTATCTTCAGAATCATCTAGCCCAGATCACAAGCTCTCAAGAGCATCTGCTGGATCCCAAACCACCCTTAGTTAATCACTTCCTGTAACCCTGGCTTGTTTATAACAAACAGAACAAAATTTCAGTCCAGGAGCACCTTTAAGACCAACAAAATTTAATAATTCTGGGTGTAAGCCTTCATGTGCATGCACACTTCTTCAGATACATTGAAACAAGACTTCCTCAACCATTACATATGGGGGGGGGGTTAGTTGCCAGGATGGGCTAATTAGAGTCAAGATGCATAAGTAACTGAGCAATACATATAGCTTCAATTCAATTCAAGATTCAATTAATGCAGTTGGTAAGACCTGTGAATAGCAGCAAATTGACATACAGATAATAAAGTAGTTAAAAACAGATGTGAGAACGAAGTTTGAGTGACTCAGTACTCGCTTATACCCAGAATTAAACTTCGTTGGTCTTAAAGGTGGCACTGGACTTTGTTTTGTTTATAACAAAGTTACTTGCTCTTCCCTTGAATCCACCTACAGTCCTTCAAAGTTCCAAAAATAGGCCTGCTATTTCTGTGGCCTTTATTTTTGACCCTTGTGGTACATCATAACACAGTCGCCCTGTCAGTGGCAGAAAGATTCCCTGTGAAGTATTTGAATCATATGAGAAGCTGTTGTGTACCCAGGGAAGTCTGTGCACGCGGTCGGGCCAACACATGGTCAGGCGAAGGACCCAAGCTTCACCTCCAAAGACAATAGCCAGAATGGATCCTAGTGTGCACTTATCAGGAGGCTAGGATCATAGAAGAGACCTATGGGTGCACTGTAAATATCCTATCATGGGTGTGTGTGTGGGTGTGGTGTGATTCAGGAATATAAGCCGGCCTGCAAGCCAGCTAAAGCATCTCAGGATTGGAATGTAACTAATAAAGTATGAGCTGTAATCACTCTGCAACGCATCAGCCTCAGTACTTTATAGAAGCTGTATGACATTGCATTCTACATGCAAACTGGGTCTATACCAGCATCTTTTGCCACTGCAGAAATACGCATAATAAGAAAACAAAAGGGCAAAGGGGGGGGGGGGAGAGATAAACGGCAGAAGTTACAATGCAGGAAGGACGTGATGCAGAAAAGGTATTACCCTATTATGTTTAGTGAAATACAGACTCTCCAGAAATCCTACATTTTTCATCTTATCGACTTGGAAATACATGGATATTCATAGCTGTTACACCTAACATTGTAGAAAGAAGGAAAGATATATATTTGTTTTGAAATTCATCAGATAACACCAGTAAATCACATGTCAAAATCTCTTTTTAAAAAGTGAGGCTTTCAAGACCAGATTCTTTTGCTTATGCTAACCTGCATAAAACAAAACAGATGAAACAAACATCGCTGCTCAATCACTGAGACAGAATACCACCACAAAAGATTGTTTGGCTTAAAAAATATGATTGTTGTGACTTTAAAATGCATTTTTAGCAGCAATTTTATTACAAAGTGTCCCATCAAGCAACACTTTTAAAATTATGGCTAACAGTGTACATTGCTCATTCTCAGGGTGTAGGGAAGTTAGTCATAGAATTCTGCCTAGCAATTCCTGATCTGTGACTAACTTCAATAACCCTGGGCAATGTAGTAGTGATACCTGTGGAGCCTAATGAGCAAACCAAGTTTGGGTGTTTTGTTTTGTTTTTTAAATGTTAACTGACATATTGGGATGCTCTGGTTGACTGGGCGGGAAAATTTAAACCTTAAATACTGTATTAGGTTGGCAGTCCTAAATATATGAAAACAAAGCTGAAAACAAGCCCTGAGAATTTGACCACAGTTAGAGTTGCCAACCTCTGAGTAGGACCTGGAGATTTCCCACTATTACAATTTATTTCCAGGCAGCAGAGATCAGTTCCCGGGGAGAAAATGGCTCCTTTGGACAGTAGACTCTATGGCATTATACGCTGCTGAGGTCCTCCCCGCCCCAAACCTCCTCAGGCTCCAAGCATTGCAAGAGGTTTGTTAGAACTAAGACAATAACATTCTCTGCATATAAAGCCAGCGGGGGATGGGGTGGGTGGGTAGGATTGCCAGATCCAGGTTGGGAAAATTCTGAACTGGTGGTGGGGAGGACAGGGACCTTAGTGGGATACAAGGCCACAGAGTCCACCCTTCAAAGTATCTATATTCTCCAGGAGAACCGATCTCTGCAGTCTATAGATAATTCTAGCATATATCCAGGCTCCACCTGAAGGTTGGCAACCCTACCTTAGAAGTAGGACCCCTTCAACACATGAAACTTTAAGAGTTGACTATTACAAATGCTCCCCAACTGCCGCGTTCTGGGGCAGACAGCTGGAGAGCCTCCTCTCTCCTGAGGCTTTCGCTCCTTCTCTGGAACGTTCAACAACATGATTTGGGACAAAGTATGGCCCAAATTATGTTCACAGTAATGGCTGGTGCAAAAGGGGTCATTTTCATCAGGTGCCTTGATATGTGATGGCCATTCTGAAGCACTACCACCAATTTCGCATATCTGCACTATATGTCATAAAGGGCCCTAATGAAGAGAAGAAGGAGAGCTGGGTTTTATATCCTGCTTTTCTCTACCTTGGTGGTGGAAAGTGCCACCAAGTCCCAGAAGACTTACAAAGGCATCTCAATGTGGCTTACAATCTCCTTCCCTTCCAGTCTTATGTAACCCATGTCATTTTTCTCTTTAATAGCTTATTTTCCTTCTATTAAAATGTTCAGCATGGTTAGTGAGGTTGCTCCCGTGTTACCCACCACAACCCCCCACCCCCACCCCAAGAAAAGCCCAGAAACTGGCTGAGGGAACTCCTGGTTCCTTTATGGGCATGTGATGGGCCCAGCCAGGGAGAAACTGCATACCAGACACTCCCTTTTAGGTGAAATTATAAGGGGAGGGTTTGTCAAGTTGTTACATATTGTAAAGCACCCCCCACCCCCTGTGTGAGCCTAGCCTGTAGAGGGGGAGAGAAGCCCAGAGACCAGCTGAGGGAACTGCTCATCTCTTTGCAGGCCTGTGATGGGCCCAGCCAACGAGAAACTGCATATTAGAATCTCCCTTTTAGTTGATATCATAAAGAATGGGTTTCCTAAGTCATTCGTTGAGTTGTGGTTAAGGTATTGTTTAAAAGTCTTTCCCCTCAGTCAGCCCAGAGAAAAGCTGAGGGAACTGCTCATCTCTTTGCAGGCCTGTGATGGGCCCCAGCCAGGGAGAAACTGCATGTTAGAAGCTCCCTTTTAGTTGATATGATAAGGAGATGGTTTGTCAAGCTGTTCGATATTGTTTAAAACTCTCTCCCCTGTGTGAGTCTGGCCTGCCACAGGAAAAGAGCAGCCCAGAGACTGACTGAGGGAACTTGTTGTGTATGAAATGTAATGTATGAAGGTATTGAGCTTGAGTCTGACAAAGGTATTGTAAACCGACCTATCAGAACAAGGGAAGTTCTGGAGGGAAGCAAAGTGATTGGTCTTTATGTACAGTTTCTGATTGGTTACTATCTGACATGTGGGCATGGCTTGCCAAGCCCGGACTGTTTAAAAAGGAGCCTGTTGCTCCATAGTTTGTCTCGTTTTGGGGCTTCTGACTTCGTGTTCAAATAAAGCTGTTATCACTGTTCAACTGCTGCCTCGAGTCTCGTATCTAACAGAACTGTTAATACCTTTGCAGGTAAGTGATACAGCCAAGGAGAAATTGTATATTAGAAGTTCCTTTAGGGGTGATATTGTAAAGAAATGGTTTGTCAAGTTGTTCGTTGTGGTTAAAACATTGTTTGAAAATCTTTCCCCTGAGTCCGTCAGCCCTGCAGCAGGAGAGAGAAGGCCCAGAACTTGGCTGAGGGAACTGCTGATCTCTTTGCAGGCCCAAGCCAGAGAAACAGGGCATCAAGAGCAACAGCAGGAGTTATCCCCCCCCCCCGAAAGAAAAGACAGAAAGAAAGACGACAGACAGACAGACAGACAGAGAAAGAAAGAAAACAGAAAAAATAACAAGGAAGGGGGCTCAAAATCTAGCAAGTAAATAAAGCACTTCTTTCTCTACTCCAGGGTTGCCAGCATCTAGGTGGTGGCTGGATCTTCCGGGATTACAGCTGATCTCCAGGCAACAGAGATCAGGTCCCTTGGAGAAAGTGGCTGCTTTGGAGGGTGCAGTCTATGGCGTACCCCACTAAGGTCCCCCTTCTCCCCCCCAACTCCACCCACACCATGGAGTGACCTCCCTGAAATGGTGAGGAAGGCTCCCACATAGTTGAATTTTACAATGCCATGTAAGGCTGAACTTTTCTGGTTTTATTGGTTGTGATACAGATTTTTATGTTACTTATCTAGGCCCTTTTCACATGATGAATTTGCCCTGCAAGAGGGACGGCTTGCCTGAGGATTAAAGCTGCGCGATCATACCTGTATATCTGGGAAACGACGCACTCCTGTCTCTAACCCACAGCTTTGGCCCGAAGATGCGGATTTAAAAGCTACCGGGAACCATGTACTAGTTTCCTGATAATATGCGGCGCATGTGGGCGTCTGACCAGGAAATGGTGGTATCCCGTCGCAGCCAGCGCCCATCGGTGTTCCACACATGCGCACAAACGCCTTGCTGCTGTGTTGCTTAGCGTGGTGGATTGGCTGCCGAAGGCTTGGGCACGGAGCCTCGGGGGAAGGTGAGATCGCGCTACCATGCATCTTTTTGCTTCGGCTCAAAAAACCTCCCATCACCTGCGGATTATCCTGCTCGTGTGACCGGGGCCATAGTTGGCTTTAATTTTGTTGGGTTTTGTTGCTTTAAAATAGTGGATGTTTTAAAGCTGATGTTGTGAGTTGTCTGAAGTCCTGTTGTGGGGGGGGGGGCATATATAAATGCACATGAATTTGCCATACTGAATCAGACCCTTGGTCCATCAGGGTCAGTATTGTCTACTCAAACTGGCAGCAGTTCTTCTGGGTTTCAGACAGAGAAAGGTCTTTCACATCACCTACTGCCTGGTACTTTTTACTGCAGGTGCCTGGGATTGAACCTGTGACTTTCTGCATGCCAAGCAGATGCTCTGCCACTGAGCCACTCTGCCACCCAGTGATATGAATAAAAATACATCAAGTTCAAAAAAAGCCCCATGATCTTTTTATCACCATCTCTGGAGCCCAATGCTGCAAAGCCGTTCATCACCGGAGAAAACGAAAGAAAAAGGCATAGTCAAGGGGGCAGACACTGGAAAATGCCAGAACTACCCCATCTTACAGGGGTAGTAATTGGATAATGCATGTCGGCATTTCCTTTATTACAGCAGTCATGCCAAAGGTAGTCAGGGCAGACAAAATGAAGAGGGTGTCTTCCAACTGGATAACAAGGGAGCATATGAAAATGTAGACCTGGGTCCCTAGAAATGTTGCTTACCCTTCTAGGTGGTCCGAGATGGACAGTGGTACTCATTAGCTCCAGTTCTATCACCAGACAGACCTCTACCATGATCCCCACTATGGTGGAATGTGCCACACCAAACTGGTTACTGATCTGGCTGTAATAGATAGTGTTGGCAAGCCACCAGACGGTGATAGCTATGCACTCCTCAATGGGGATTGGTGACTTCATGTTTGTGCCTTGGCGCGTGATCCTTCCTCACAGAGACTCCACCAACCAGTGGAAGGTGGTCCGAGTCATTCTGAAATTTAGCAGCCACTGCTTGTCATCCCAGATGCTTAGAGCAAAGGTTTCCCACCACTGTGTGGACTGAGGCTAGACCCACCAGCAGTGAGTGCCCACGGTCTCGGCAAGATTAATGAGCAGAGACCTCACTTGTGATCTTCTCAACATGCATTCTTGCGAGTCCAGTAGTGGCACCACAGAAGAGCCCTCTTTCTCCTGATAAGGACAATTGTATCCTCTTCTTGTTGCAGGCTCAGGATGAGTGTCCTGATGCCTATCAGAAGAACAGTCCAAAGAATTTCCTGAGGATCCATATTCACCAGATCACGATGTGTGTGCTAATGTCTTCCAGGTCTCTTCAACAGAATAGTGAGTTTTGGCTGCGCTGAGGATGGCAGAGGGAGTACAAGTCCAAGCGGGAGTGGTGATTTGTCTATGCGCATATGCACATGTGCAAAGAAATTCAGAAAAAAATTCATGCTGTGCCACCGCTTGTAGTGCAGCTAAAATCTAGACGGACCACAGGGCCTCATCGCATCGTGAAAACGGTTAGGGGAGGGATGTCTGATCATCCCAACCCACAAATAAATGTACTGAATCAAATCTACAGTGGGACCAGACCACGGTAAGCTTGCTGTGTGACCACACCCTAAATGTAATAGTGACTGGTGCTGAATTGGGAAATGATTCTGCTGCTCTTCTGTGTGCCCAAAAAAACCCCCAAACAAACCCGCAGGACTGAAGTGATTTTTTGATCCAGCAGACAAAATACATGGTTGAAAAGAAGAATGAAGAAACCAACTCCTTCTAAATAGCCATATAAAGTATCACATCCTCACCACAGCCGCATACAGTCAGAACTAACCTACCACTATGCAAGGAGCACGTGCCTCTCTCCCCGTGTCTGATCTGGACATCAAGATTTATGTAACCAGCTTGAACACTTAAGAAAAGAACGCTTTCTTGTGCTCTGAATCCATATCTAGAGTGTAAAAAAAATTCTGGATCCTTCGTACCATCAGCCATCTGTTTTCCCTAGGACTTTGGTGAATTTTAATTAATTAATGTTCTGTGCTTTTAAGATTAAAAGGTATATGTAGCTGCCCTGTAAATAATATCTATCATAAAGAATTATAAACAGTTCCTTATTATCAACCGTGGCAGTCTTTTTCTTCATTTCTCAGTGATTCCTCTCATGGACATACTCACACATACACTCTTTGGATATGCTTGGCACTGCTGAGAAAACTGACTAACAGGGTGTTAACTTTTACCAGGCCATTAATTGATAACACTTAATTAATCTGCCATGTGAGAGATCAAATGAAGATTTTGTCCCTAGTAACACTTATTGACTTTGTTATTCCAATTATGTGTCTGATCGGAGGAGGCATTTAGAGTGGAAGGATTCACCTCTGAATCACCCTGAGGTCACCACCGGAGCAGCTCCCGGGCATCTGACCTGAAAGTCCTTGAAACTTGAGGGAATGCCTACCCCATCTTTTCCCTTGCGCTGACACATCCTAGAGCTCACACAGTCATTGACAATTACATGCATGTGTTAAACTCCGTGCTAAGATAAGAGTTTGATCATTAGCACAATGACCTGGTCACAATTAGCAGTTTAAATTTCGGCCTTCTTCTTGTTGTCAGCTCTCAGGAGAAGCGTGAAGCAAAGAACAATTAGCTTCAGCTGCAACTAAGAGCCAAAGAGGGGAAATCGCCTGCAACAGACCACTCAAGAATCTCTAAATTGCTATAATTTCTGTGTCCATTTTTATTGTGATGCATCTTCTAAATGGGTGAGCAGCATTGTATTCAGAAGGTTTGTTCCTTTTAACCTTACAAACATACTTCTGACATACTCGCTGTTTTTAAAGAAACTTTCCCATTTCCAGACTGCTTTCAAGAACATGGAAATCAAAAGGAAGAATCTCTTTGTGCTAATTTTACTTTTGGGCAAGCAGTTGAAATACAGGTAGAATAACTTCTGATTGAGATATTACTGTTATTCTCTGGCCTATTTGTGCATGCAACAACCACACCACAAATTCTTTTTTATTTGTATGCATGTAACTTTCAAGATCACCATTCACTATTATAAAACTACAATTGGGATCCACAAGGACTTGGGAGGGCATCTCATTTCCCGCTGCCCCACTATATCCTGTGTTTCTTCCGAGAGTCCCCACAGCCTCTCCCTTTTTCCTGCTTCCTTCTCTTCTTCCCTCCCAACCTACTTTTATGTGCCCCCGTTTTCAGTTTTCCCTCCTTCCCTTCACTGGCAGCTTCTTCCTGGGAAAACTATGGCCAAGTTGTGCAGTGCTGGCAACTAGCCTGGGCCCAGTTGCATGGCAGAAAACCTTCGATTTACTTTCCCCTGTATTTTCCTGCACCATTTCTTCCTTCTCTCCTCCTGGCAACCCCATATCCTCTCTCCCCTGTTTCCTCCTCTCCTTTCCACTTACCAATCAATGGCCCCGGTCACACGGGCCGGATAACACGGGGGGGGGGGAGGCGTGGCTAATTGATCTGGTGCAATTAGAGCCACCAGAACGCGATCCGACATGTCGGCAGCAAACCACGGGTCCTGTCCTCCCCGCCTGCGCATTAACGAGGGGCCAGCACAATCACACCGCAGGAGTCCGGAGGAAGCCCATGGCAAACCGTTTGCCACGACATACAAGGTACTGTTTTTTTATTGCACTTTTTTGGCGGTATGCCATGGGTTGGCCATGGGTGCGCTCCACTTGCCAGATGTTGCGGCGTGATCGAGCCCCGATAATCCACCCACCACCCGTGGCTCTCCTGCGGCAAATTCACCGTGTGACCGGGACCAATCTACCTTTTCTCTGCCACCCCCACTCTGCAGCTTTATTTATTATTTATTTACTGCACTTATGACCCACCTTTCTTACCAATGGAAATTCGAAACAGCTTACATTGTTCTCCTGTGCTCCATCTTATCTTGACAACAATAAACATGTGCGGTAACAAAACGAAGACTGGGAACTCTGCCAGACTCTAGCTTCATTCTCACATCTTTTTGTTAACTTTCATGTACATGCCAGTTTGCTGCCATTCATTGATCTTACCGGCCTCCCAATCCAATTTCAGCTCTGCATATGCATCTTAGCTCTGAGTAGCCCCTCCTAATGGCTACTTCCTTTTCCTGTAAGTAACCCTTGAGGAGATTCCATTTGTCTGAAAAAGTGTGCTTTGTAGACGAAAGTTACACCCAGAATTAAACTTTGTTGGTCTTAAAGGTGCCACTGGACTTGAACTTTCTTTTGATGCTTCAGACCAACACTGTTGCCAACTTGAATTTTTCTTCCTGTGAGGTAAGTTAGGTTAAGAGTGTGTGGCTGGCCTAATATCACCAAGAGAGCTTCCAAGTAGAGTGTGGAGTCAACTCTAGGTCTCCCAGTTCCTAGTCTGAAACTCTTAACCATTACACCACACTGCTTTCATGGTGTGGCTGCTGATGAACAGTAACAAGCAGCTAGTCCTGGGTGAGTCATGCAAGGTGGATGGTAGGAAGTAGCCCAGTGGTTGCTGTCAGGGCTGACCATTATGAGTCCTCCCTCAAAGGCCAAAACAGCCCTGAAAAGGGTCCTGCTCTTCCCCTGACTTTTACTGATGGAAATCAAGGCTTGAATGCTGGCAATACTGCTGTGGTTTAGCAGTGGCCACTGACGGTGTTCATTTCTTAAACCAACAGGGCTATTTCTATTATTTTGGGCGGCTTTACTCTCCCAGTGGATGATGATGGCCACAATCAGACATCTGACTGGTTGATGGTGATGTAACTAAGTCTTTGGGAATTGCAGATGTATCTTCACAGGATTCTTGCTGTTCCGAGCAACACTGTCTTCTGGAGCTGAGCTGGTGTTATTTGCTCAATGCCCAGAGTGTCCAGGTGTCTCTTGAGACTTCTAGGCACTGCTTCAAGGGTTCCAATGACAACTGGCACGATGGTCACCTTCTTCTCCCACTATTCTTGGTCTTGGTATTTGTGGTCTTCTTTCTTTTCTATTCTGCTATCACCCAGGATTGCAATGTCAATGAACCAAAGATTCCAAACCTTATTTCTCTTTCCCACCCCCTATGATTGCGATATTAGGGGTATTATGCTCCAGGTGTTTATCTGTTTGTAATTGGAAGTTCCAAAAAAACCTTTGTTTCATCGTTCTCCATGATCTTGTCTGGTTTGTGCTCCCATGAATTTCTGGCTGATGGTAAGCCATATTTCTTGCAAAGATTCCAGTGCAACATAGCCACAACTCTATTGTGACGTGTTTCTATTTTGACTATCAATAATAATAATAATAATAATAATAATAATAATAATAATAATAATAATAATAATAATAATAAATAATATTTCAGATTTTCTGCAAACCTGGTTTTTTTTCTGGGTTTCTAGAACAATCTGTCTTGTCTGTCCATGGTCTCTGTCTCAGTATTTAAGGATCCACAGATCTGGCCATGTTGAGAATCAGATATATTGGTATGTTATACTGTCACCAAGAAGAGCATCCCAGTAAGTGCCATCTCAGTACCAAAACTAAGTTTTATGTCACGGGCAGATGTCTCCCCCAAATATTCCTGGATTTGCTCTGCTACCACTTTTTCCTATCCATTTGCCTAAGTATGGAAGGCTGGGAAAAGGTTCATTTCTTTACCAGAAACGCCTATCTGCTTGAATTCGAAAGAACTTTATTTGTAAAAATAGGATTAAGGCTTGTTGTGGAAATAAATACAATGAACTCTAGAAAGAGGCTCTGGGAGTGTACCAAGGCCTTGGACACTCAGTGCCAATTTGCTGTGGTGACCTCCTCAAACCCCACCCTCTCCAGGCTCTACCCCTGAAATCCCCAGGAATTTCCCAACCTGGAGCTGGCAACCCCATCCCCATCTGAGATAACCATCAACCTACTGTTATTTGCCCCTCTGACTGTAACTGACTTCTGCCCTCTCTCCTGGAGCTCAGTTGTAATTCTGAGTGATCTCCACCCCTCACCTGAAGATTGGCAACAATGGTTCCCCAGGAGGGAATGGCTGGTTGGGAGGGTGGAGTCTATGGCATTGCACCTGTCTGAGGTCCCACCCCTCCTCAAACATCATCCTCTCCAGGCTCCACCCCTCAAATCCCCAGGAATTTCCCAACCTGGAGTTGGCAACCCTATCTCCTTCTCAGACAAGCATCAACCTGCCATTATCTGTCCCTCTGATTTCAGCTTTCCATCTCCCCCTCCCTCCCTGGGATCAGTTGTAATGCTGAGTGATCTCCACCCCTCACCTGAGATTGGCAACAGTGGTTTCCCAGGATCGAATGGCTGGTTGGGTGGAGTTTATGGCATTGTACCTGTCTGAGGTGCCACCCCTCCTCAAACCTCACCCTCTCCAGGTTCCATCCCTCAAATCTCCAGGAATTTTCCACCTGGAGTTGGCAACCCTATCTCCTTCCCAGCCAATCATCAACCTACCTTTATTTCCCCCTCACTCTTCAGCTTTCCTTCCTCCTTCCCGCACGTGCGGTCTCTGCCGTGCTCTGAATCCGTGACTGCTACATCACATTGGCTGTCTTCATGGGGATCTCAGCAGGGTATAAGGACACAGAGTACAGCCTTTTCTTCAGGAGAACTGATCTCTGCCATCTGGAGATCAGTTGTAATTCTGAGTGATCTCCAGCCCTCACCTGGAGATTGGCAACAATGGTTTCCCAGGAGGAAAAGATGTCTTTCTCTGCAATAGGGACCAAAGCAGATTACATCATTCACCGCTCCCCCTTTTGACCCGCGGAACAACCCTGTGAGGTAGGTATGGCTGAAAGTCTGTGACTGGTCACCCACTCAGCTTTTACAGCAAGAACCTGGATCTACAGCAAGAACCCTACAGCTTCTATCAAACACAGGTAACTGCCATTTCATTACACCTACCAACAGCCACTGAGGGAAAAGTTAGTCTCAAACAGGAGGCAAGCAGGAGAAGCATCTTTGTCAAGAGACTCTAATCTGGGAGAACCGGGTTTGATTCCCCACTCCTCCACTTGCACCTGCTGATGTGACCTTGGGTCAGTCACAAGCTCTGGCACAGCTGTCCTTGAAAAAGAGCAGTTTGTGTCAGAGTTCTCTCATCCCTACCCACATCACAGGGTGTCTGTTGTGGGGAGGGAAAGGGAAAGGAGTTTGTAAGCCGCTCTGAGACTCCAAGTAATTCTGACAGGGCACAGTGGCTGAAGGGGGAGTGGGCGGGGAAGAGGAGCAACCCAGCACCCAGCCAAGTGAGTACTCTTGAGTGGCGGCTGATGGGCCAATGGCTGAGGGAGTGCATTGCACAGCCAATGGGAGAGCTGCAAAGGGCCACTCCAAAACACAATTATATATAAGGATTGCCCTTCAGATGCCCAAACATCTTCTGGACTGTAAGAATATTTTAATATAAAATGGCTTGGGGGAAATGAGACTTGAGGCTGGAGATACTGCTTTATTTTAGCTATTTTAATCGTATCTGGAGATTATATATAATTTTTGTAATTAACTCCCAAATCTTTGGGGATAGGAAAAGCTACAAAGTGATATCAAGAGGAAATAAGAAGGTACCTGACAGGAGGTCATGGTTTCACACATCACTTAGTGACTACAACAAAAGACAATCACAAAAATGACACCACTGGTAGAACTTCCTCACCCCTTCCCCCCTCGAATGCAATGTTTCCCAAAGGAGCCAGTTTGCTCATTCAACTGCCACTCATCCACTGAAGAGAAATAAAGGCCCCAGTCACACGAGTGGATTTGGGCCGGGACGGTTCGGGCGTGGAGCAAAAGGGCGCGATCCCACAGCAACATCTGGGAATCATTGCCTGTCCGTCCCCGAGCCGTCCCTCCCGCCCAAAACCCCGCACCAAAAAAGAACCACCTACCTAGGTGGTTCTTCGGAGAAGAGTGCCTCAAGCCCGGCCGTGGGATCGCCGGTGCATCCTTGCGCCGGCGCATCCCCGGCTCCTGGCCGAACTGCGCATGTGTGAGCATGCGCAGTTCGCCAGCCTCCCCTTCCCACCGTCGCTTTCTCCCCGGCATCTGATCGTGCCGGGGAGCAATGGCGTCGCGGCTTGGGGGATCCGTATCTAATTCGGTGAGGCTTTTAAAAGCTGCGCTTTGGGTGCTTTTTTCCCTGCCATGTGGCAGGGACCAAAGTGAGGTAGAAGCATTCTGAACCAGGCACCGTCAGTTAAATATTGGAATGATCTCCATAGAAAAACATTGGACTTGAGGTACAATGCCTGTTCTTCTGTAAAGACAGATTCAGGTGGATCACAGTGTTGGTCTGAAGCAACAGAACAAAGTTTGAGCCCAGGGGCACCTTTAAGACTAACAACGTTTTATTCTGGACATAAGCTTTTGTGTGTACACATGATTTGTTCAGCTCTCTCTGTGGTCATTGTGAGACAGTAATAGAGGCTCTGGCCTCCGCACTCCTGGTACTTCTGAGGACACAGTCCCAGCTGTGGATTCTGAGGTAGTGAACTCTTAGTCACTGGAGGTTTTTAAGTATCGATTGGATACCTACGTATTGGGGTTATTGTAGCTGCAGTTCCTGTGCTGGCAGGGGCTGGACTGGGTGACCCTGGCGGTTCCCTCCAAATCTGAAACTCAGCCGCTGCTTTGCAAATGCCCAGACTGCTTGCCAGCTTCTCCTTGTGGGACGATGGCAGGGGTCCTCTTGCTTACTCATCCATGTGTCCCTGCTGTGGCTTTCCCTGCTGCTGCTGTTGGCAGCTGTTTTCCCAACCAAAAAGATATTTGTGCCACTTGTGCCATCCATCCCAACCTGCCACAGACGATCTCTCTGTGTTGAGATATTGTAAATTCATCAGTCATGAAAGAGTCAATATGCTTATGTATGCATGCTAATGTTAACTAGGGTCAGTTAGGTCTTACACATGTAGTTGCCACTAGAGCCTATGGGGAGGGCGGGATAAAAATCTAAATAATAAATAAATAAATAAATAGAGAGGACAGTATTCCTAATGAAGTGAGTTGTTGCAGAATGTCTGTTGGCTGATCAGTTTTTATTGGGGTGCAGCTTGCAATTTGCAGGTACACAGGAGGACGTGGGGGAACTTTTGGGAACCTTTATCTCCTTTGTTCTCCCACACACAAGGGTTAGTATCCTAACAGTCAAATGGAGCTTAGAACTAGTTAGACAGGATGTTTGTTATTTTACTTTGAAATGTAACCCTTTTTCTCCTTTATCTAGACGTCTTTTTCTTAAACTAAATACACATGTGTGACTGCCTCCTTTACTCTGCTAAATATCCCAACACTCTGTGAGTGGCAGAGGATCCCAGACGAAAGTTTGACATGCTTTGTGAGCACCCTCAGGGCTGAGTTTCTCCTTCCTTTTCTATTTGTAAAGGTCCACACCTGTTTATGGCCTTCATAACAGAGCCAAAGCACAATGGGCCCGTGGCTTAAAAACTTCTGTATATATAAAAGAAAGTCCCCTCACCGTAAAATCAATGCTCAGGCCAAACCGCTGGACCTAGAGACACCAAATTCGGGGAGAGCGCTCCTACCATGGCGTAGGTGCTCACTAAGAAGGGATTTTTAGAAATTTGACCCCTAAGTGGGTCAAAAGGGGTAAAATGCTCCCCCATTGATTCCAGGCCTCCCTGCACCCCCCACTCTCTGATTTGTCAGCTGCAGAGCTCAGAGTTCTGAGGTAAAAAAACCCCAACAGTTACAGGGGACTGCAGACAGCTAATGACAGTTGAGGAAATCAGGAGTGGCCAAGAACCACCTGTGAGGTGAAGCAAAGCTGCTGGACCAGCCTCTCTTTTTTTTTAAAAAAAAGTTTTTATTTATAGTTTTATAAGTTGTATACAAAACAGTAAACCTATACAAAAGTAAATATGCATTAGATTCTGTTATTTCGTTCTTTCTCAAGCCATTCATACAGTCCCGACCACCTTCTCTCAAAAACCGTTTCATCTTTCCCCTGTAATAATACATTCAGCTTATCAGTTTCTGCTACACTCATTACTTTGTGAATAAGTTCTATTTGCGGTAGTTTTTCTACTTTCCAATATTTAGCCCACAGTATTCTTGCTGCCATCAAAATGTAAACTATCACATATAATTTGTTACTTTCGTAATCTTTTGGAATCATATTTAACAAATAAATTTCGGGCTGAAGTGGCAAATCTATTTTTACTACTTCTGTTATTATTTCCTGAACTTTTCCCCAATAGCTTTGCACTTTAATACAGCGCCATCACATATGAAAAAAAGAGCCTACGTTGGTTTTACACTTCCAACAATTCCTTGAACAGTTTGGGAAACATTGGGCAATCCTTTCCGGAGACCAATACCACCTATGGATTAATTTAAACACGTTTTCTCTATATGAGATAGCTCTCATACTTTTAGTGGTTTTCCAAATTTTAAACCAATCATCCATTTCAATACCATGGCCTAAATCTTTCATCCACGATAACGTATTGGATCTAACCAAGTCGTCTGCCATAAATTCTTCTAGTAAAAATTTATATACCTTCTGAATCATTTTATCGTTTGATGATAGCCAAATTTTGTCCAGTTCATTTTTATTATCATAAAAACCTATTGCCTGGCCCAGCCTCTCTGATGGCTTCCAACCCCCACCTCCTACACCTAACAGGGAGTTCTCTGTCAGGTTACAGCTCCACCTCCACAGTGGCTTCTAATACTCCCCCCTCCCCCTCTTATACTGGACAGGCAGCTGCCTATCAGGTGTAGGGGAGGAGGTGGGGTGGCTTCCAACAAACTCCCCCCACCTCCTACACCTAACAGGCAGTTGTCTGTCGGGTGCAGCCCCACCTCCACCGTGACTTCTAGTACTCCTCCCCCTCCCCCTCCTACACTTGACAGGCAGCTGCCTGTCAGGTGTAGGAGAGGAGGTGGGATGGCTTCCAACACACTCCCCCCACCTACATCTAACAGGCGGTTGTCTGGCAGGTGCAGCCCCACCTCCACCATGGCTTCTAATACTCCCCCTCCCCCTCCTACACTGGACTAATACTCCCTCCCCCTCCTCCCTCCTACCCTAACCCTGTCAGCTGTAGGAGAGGAGGTGGGGTGGCCTCCAACACATTCCCCCACCTCCTACACCTAACAGGTGGTTGTCTGTCAGGAGCAGCCCCACCTCCACTGTAGCTTCTAACACTCCTCCCCTCCCCCTCCTACACTGGACAGGCGCTTGTCTGTCAGGTGCACTGCCTGTCCAGTTTAGGAGAGGAGGTGTGGTGGCTACCAACACACTCTCCCCACCTCCTACACCTAACAGGCACTGGTCTGTCAGGTGCAGCAGCGGTTGCAGGGTGCTTTAAGCCATGAGGGAGCCTGCCCCAGCAGTAACGCCTTAGTGATCCTGCCAGCCCTGCCTCCATGGTGGCTTCTAATACTTTCCCCCCCTCCTCATCCTACACTGGACAGGCAGCTGCCTGTCAGGTGTAGGAGAGGAGGTGGGATGCTTACAGCTGCCGGGGAGGTTTGCTCAGCAGGATTGCCTTAGCACTGCTGCTGGCCCAGCCTCCCTGATGCCTTTAAATACAATCCCCCCCAACACCAGACAGACCGGTGTCTGTCAGGTGTAGGAGCAGGGCCAGAGTATGAATGTAGTAAAGGACATTTCTAGGAGCCATTTCGATGCATGCCTCCCTCATGAACTGTCCACCACATCACCACTCCCTCACACCAACTCCCCCTCATACCTCTAACCTCTTACTGCCCCCAAGAAAGCTCCTGGCAAACGTTGAGCCAGATACACCAACGCTACAAGGAGGAGGCAACTTAGGAATGCGGCAAAGACATTTGCACATAGTACTCCTGCAGTGCACTGAGCTGCACAGGCCAAGTACCAGCAAGATCACCCTGAGGTGCTCAGAACAACACAGTCTTCATATGAACAAAACAATCCAGGAACACAAGTAGAGAGGCCATCACTTTCATGAAAGGAAGCAGGAGTTGACTTAACAGATGACTGCTTCTTAAATGGACAGTTCTATGTGGTGCTCATCAAGCAGCCAGAGTGAGCTCATCAAGCAGCCTGGTGATCCTAGCACCTGAGGGCAGAACCACCAATGTGGTCTTGAGAGAGGTCCTTCACTACAATCTTCTCCATTAGAATTCCTACAACAAATGTCACATTTCAGATTTCTGTCAGCTAAGCTGCCATGAGTGTGGACAGGCTTTCTAATTGCTTTGCATTCCTTCCCATGCGCTTAATTGCTTCACCGCTGCAACGCTTATCTGTAAAGAGTTACTGGAGGAGATTGTGGTGTCTACCTTCCGTGGGAGCTTCTTCGTTCCCAGCTTTGCTACCGTTAGAGGCTCTGGCAATCTCCTGCATGCAGGAGTCCACCTAATTGGGTATTGCTAGGGGGGGCGCATATGAATGCCCTATATCCTATTATGCGCATAGGTAGTCTGCCTTATTACATCTATGGCTTTTCAATAAAGTAAAACCTTCCTGGAAGCGTGTACTTCGTTGTTTTGCTGTGGGTCCTGACAATTTCACACCATCAGTATTATAACTGGATTTACAGAACTTAAATACCATAGCGAAGCACAGGTAACAGGTTAGTAAGCACATAAGAGAAGCCGATGTTGGATCAGGCCAATGGCCCATCCAGTCCAACACTCTGTCACACAGTGGCCAAAAATACCAGATGCCATCAGGAGGTCCAGCAGTGGGGCCAGGACACTAGAAGCCCTCCCACTGTTGCCCCTCCCCCAAGCACCAAGAATACAGTGCATCACTTACCTCAGCCTGAGAGTTCCTATCTATACTTTGTAGCTAATAATCACTGATGGACCTCTGCTCCGTATGCTTACCTAATTCCCTCTTGAAGCTGTCCATGCTTGTAGCCGCTGCCACCTCCTGTGGCAGTGAATTCCATGTGTTAATCACTCTTTGAGTGAAGAAGTACTTCCTTTTATCCATTCTAATCCGACTGCTTAGCAATTTCATTGAGTGCCCATGAGTTCTTGTATTGTGAGAAAGGGAGAAAAGTACTCCTTTTTCTACCTGTTCTATCCCATGCATAATCTTTTAAACTTCTATTATGGCACACCTCAGCTGTTCATTTTTCCAGGCTAAAGAGCCCCAAGTACTTTAACCTTTCTTCATAGGGAAAGTGTTCCAACCATTTGATCGTTCTAGTTGCTGTTTTCTGCACTTATTCCAATGCTATAATATCCTTTTTGTGGTGTGGTGACCAGAATTGTACACAATATTCCAAATGAGGTCATACCATTGATTTATACATTGATTATGATACTAACTGATTTATAGTGTTGGCCTTTTTTATTGCAGTCGTGCACTGTCTTGACATTTTCAGTCAGTTATCTACTACAACTTCAAGATCTCTCTCTGCCAGTTCAGACCTCATCAACGTGTATTTATAGTTAGGATTTTTGGCCCTAACATGCACCACTTTGCACTTGGCCACACTGAACCCCATTTGCCACGTTGACGCCCACTTGCCCATCTTCAACAGATCCCTTTGGAGTGCCTCACAATACTCCCTGGTTCTCACCACCCTGCCGCTTTACTGCTTACTCTTAATTCCAAATAATTAATGAACAAGTTAAAAAGCATCGGACCCACTACTGCGCCCTGCGGTACCCCACTGCTTACCACCCTCCACTGTGAAAATTGCCCCTTTTTACTCACTCTCTGTTTCCTATTAATTAGCCAATTTTTGATCCACAAGAGGACTTGTCCTTTTATCCCATGAGTATTGAGCTTTCTTAGGAGCCTTTGATGAAGAACTTTATCAAAAGCTTTCTGGAAATCAAGGTAAACAATATCTATTGGGTCCCCCTTGTCCACATGTTTGTTCACCCCCTCAAAGAACACTGACAGGTTAGTAAGACAAGTCATTACCTTACAGAACCCATGCTGAGTCTGCCTCAATAGATTTTGTTCATCTATGTGCCTCCTAATTCTCTACTTAATAACTGTTTCCACCAACTTACCCAGTGTTGATGTCAGACTGACTGGCCTGTAATTTCCCAGATCTCCTCTGGAATCCTTTTTAAAGATGGGAGTGACATTAGCTACCTTCCAGGGAATGGAGGCAGATTTTAAGGAAAGATTACATATTTTTGTCAGGAGATCCACAAGTTTACATTTGAGTTCTTTCAGAACTCTCGGATGTATGCCATCTGGGCCTGGTGATTTATCAGTTTTTGAGTTGTCTATCAGTTTTAGGACCTCCTCTCTCGTCACCTCAATCTGACTCAGGTCTTTCAACACCCCTCCCGAAATCAGTGGTTCTGGAGTGGGCAAGCACTTCTCATCTTCCACAGTGAAGACAGAGGCAAAAAATGCATTCAGCTTCTCAGCCATTTCCCTATCCTTCAGTACTCCTTTTACTCCCTTGGCCATCCAAGGGCCCCACTGCCTCCCTGGCTGGTTTCCTGCTTCTAATGTATTTGAAGAAAGTTTTATTGTTGGTCTTTATGTTTTTTGCGATATGCTCCTCATATTTCCTTTTTGCCTGCCTGATCACAGACTTGCATTTTATTCCGCTTGAAGTCTGTGCCCAAGTGAGCCACCTCAGGATGTAGTCTATTGGAAGTTACTATGTCTTTAATTACCCTTAATGTGTTTTTATTGCAGTCAGTTGGAATGTGGGGTTTCCCACCGTTTGTTTACTTATTTAAACTGTATTTTCCGTAAGCTGCTTTGGGCCCCCATTGCAGAGAAAAGTAGACGACTAAACAAATAAACATGTGCTGCAGTCACATTACAAGGGAGATGCAGATATGAAGCAACCCTTAAGAGTTGTGGGATGCAACAGAATAAGGGGAATTTTTCTCTGTGCTTTATGTGAGACACCCCCCCCCCCGGACTGCTTCTGGCTTGCATTTGCTACCTGAATAATGCGCAGTGGGATCCAAAAGGCAATTTCAAGCAACATCCTGGAAGACTGTGATGCACTGAAAGAGGCTCTTCAGACCCTGCAGATCCTCAGCTTCTGTGCACTTCTGGGGATATCATTCAGGGTTAGGGTTTCCAGTCTCCAGGTGGTAGCTGGAGATCATTTTCAGAATTACAACTGGTCTCCAGGTGACAGAGCTCAGTTCCCGTGGAGAAAATGGCAGCTTTGGAGCTTCCTGTTTATGGCAATACGCAGGCAGACACATCTCCCGCACGTCCCGGGGATGTAAACTGCACACCAGCATGTGGGAGGGGGTCCAACGGGTCGCGACCCCCCAGAGCCTTGGTAAAAGGCTCCCAGCCAGGGGGCTTTTGAGGGGCAACCTCTTCGATGGCCGAAAGCTGGAGAATTGAGGCGCCCCTCTGCCCTGAAGATCCTGCCGCTGAGGGACTGAATGTTACGAGTGCTGCTGACCAGGGCAAGCGTTGGAGATCAGGCGAAATAAATGATGACAAGCGAGGCCGAATGGCCAACAACGAACTGTGAGTCGGGTTGAAGCGAGCATGAAGATATAAAAAGAAGCTGCCTCCCCTAAAGAGCGATGGGAAAGCAAGCGGGGGAGAGATCCCTCCCAAACGCATAGACGAAACATGGAAGGAAAGAGGGGGGAGCGGAAAAATAAGTGACTAAAACTGTTTTAAGAGACTTACCAGAGCACAGAAAAGCGTTTGGATAAATATCAGAGACTTTAGCAACTTTTTTGAAAAGTAAACAAATCTAAAAAGATGGCAGGGAAGAAACCGGAGAAAGAGAAGCTGTTGAAATTGAAACTAGGGGCCAGTCCTCGAACGGATGTGGACACTGAGCTCTCAAAACTCTTGGCTGACTCCCTGCGCCCCCTGCTGGACAAGATCACTGGCATTAAACAACAACTGTCAGTAAATGGGCAGAGAGTGGCAGCGCAGCAGATGCAACTGACGCAATCCTTAAAAGCAACAGAGCAAATGGGAGAGAAGGTGAAGGAAATGGACGTCACTACTAAAAAAGTTAAGAAAAAGGTGAAAAAGCTGGAAATGAAGCAAGCTACAGAAGAGTCAAAGCTTTTACAGTCACAAATGGATAAAGCAAATTTGGTCCTACAGTTTCAAGGGGTCCCAGAAATTGAACGAGAGAACCTGAAGCAATGGCTGAGTGAAGCAATAGCCCCAATGACAGATTTAACAGCGGAATACCTTTGCAGCAAGATGGATGTGGTCTACAAGTCCTATTCATCGTACATAAAAATATCTATGATGGGAAGAATGGCTATTATGAAAATGAATATTTTACCCAGGTGGATGTTTTTATTTCAAAACATACCAATTCTACAAAATCAAAAGTTGTTTAAAGAGCTGGATAAAATTACGACAAGGTTTATCTGGCAAGGGAAGAAAGCGCGTATAAGTTTAAAGATGCTACAAGAGGCGAAGGAAAGAGGAGGCTTTGCAGTTCCGAACTGGATGTTGTACTATAGAGCATTGACCTAGATTAAAGAATGGATCACTCTGGGAGACAAAAGACTATTAAAACTAGAAGGACATGATTTACTGATGGGTTGGAATGCGTTCTTGTGGTATGAAAAGACCACTTCTCAAAAATACTTTAAGCAACATTGGTTGAGGGCTTCATTATGGAAAGTCTGGGACCCAATACATAAAAACTTTTATATAAAAAGATCAAGATTGATTGCACCTTTGGAAGCATTTACTTTGCCTACGGTGTACGCAGAAGAAGATCCACTAAGATATAAGGACATATTGGATAAAAAAGACAATCTTAAGATTCCAGAACATTTAACTTGGTGGCAGAAGGCACAACTGGAGTCAGCATACCTTAAAGACAAGAAACTGGGCTTTAATAATAAAATAACAGAATTAGAAAATGTCTCAACGTGTACAGGGGAGAAAATGATAAAGAAAACTTATGAGATTTTATTACAGGATTTAATGTTAGATGAAATTATTAAGAAAAATATGATTGCATGGATTCAGAACTTAGGCTACAATGTGAATTTAGAAGATTGGGAGCAAATATGGATGAAAAATGTTAACTATAA
>NW_015174323.1:144787-144912 GCF_001447785.1 Gekko japonicus | reverse complement strand
CAGAAATGGGCAAATTAACCATGGAAATGAGAGGCACAAAGAAATGGACATTCCAAAAAACATGGAAGAGGCTATATGATTGGTACAATGAGAATGGACAAAGATTAAGCTGATATGGTAAAATT
>NW_015174323.1:135110-141947 GCF_001447785.1 Gekko japonicus | reverse complement strand
GTGGAGGCGGGGGTGGGGGCGGCGGCAGTGCCAGATGCTGCTGTTGGTGGTGGACGGGAGGGGGTTGCGGCGGAGGCTGCGCGTGAAGCATAGGCTGCGATTGATGGTAGGAGGGAGGTGGCAAAGGAGGTGGAGCGTAGGCGGGCGCTTGCGAGGTGGGGTTTTCCGCACTGGATTGCGTTCTCCCTGGTCCCTGGCCGGCCTGTGCCTTCCCCTTTCCAAAGGTGCGTCCTTTGGGTTTCCTTCCTGCTTGATTGTATTGGGCCGCCTTCCCCGTGGAATGGTCATGGGAGGCGTTGGCCGAAGACTGAGCGCCGTGATTAGCGTATGTCACCTCCAGAATGGAGGGATCTTCGTCCTTTATTTGCTTCCTATGACTCTTGGGGGGCTTTAGCGCACCAGCACCTCTCATGGCGATAGAGACTCTCCTAATACGGTTCCGTAACTCTGCCCATGTACCTCTCTGTGGATCGTCCAGCTGAAGATACTGTTTGGCCTGTTGGTTAAGTCCTTTCACTAGCGCTTCTCTGAAGGCGGGCACATTGTAGTTAACGGGGGCAACGGCGCCGTTCACTATCCCAGATACCCTCGCTAGCAGTTGCTTCCTAGCCAAATAGACCTCTGGATCGTCATAGGGACCTTGCTTTTCATTGTGAAAGATTTCGGTCAGACAATACTCAGGATTCAGATAGGTGATCACCTGCGTGATCCATGCCTCTCCTGTGGCTCGAACCAAGTTGCCGGAAGATATTGCTGAATTAATGTCAGCAAGGGCAGTTCCAGTGGCACACTTACGAGCCAACATGGTGAGATCCTCACCTTCCAACCCCGCATAAGAGGTGGTAGCGGTGGTGGCCCACTGCACAAAGTTCTTCTCGGTCAATGGACCGAGCTCTTCAGCAACGGCTTTGCACTCCTCCTGTCGCCAAGGGCGATTCTCCACGACAGTTTTCGTGCGTGGCCTGTTGTTGTTTATGGTCACCGTTTGATTAGTGACGCTCACCGGATTAACCGGAATGGGCTCCGTTGAGTCCGAGTCGTCCTCCGACTGCGAAGCCGGGTCCCGGTAGAGGTCCAGGTCATCCTGCTCAGTAGAGCCATCAGGATGCCTGGCAGGGCTCTCCGTATGGGAAATCCTGCCTCTATCTCTGGGCGTATCGGGCTCCTTTTTCCGGAGTGCGGGTTTCGAGCTAGGAGTCGGGCTAACCTCACCGGTAGGGTCGCGTTTGCGATCTAAGAGGTAGTCCGCAGTGGACTGTGCCTTTCTGAGCTCCTCAGTGACCGTAGTCAGAGCAGTCTCGGCTTGGGCGGCTTTCTCCTGTGCGGCTTTACACAAAAGCTTGGTCTCATGGACCTGGTCGGAGAGAGCCTTTTTGTCCATGACTAAATTGACTCGGTCAGTCCTAAGTTGCTGGATCTCATCGTCAGCAATCCTTTGGGACTCACTCAGCTCTTCCTGAGATTCCAGTCTCCTCTGTTCCAACAGACCCTCATAGTGTGCCTTCTGGACATCCAATCTATTGGCGTGTTCAGATCGCTCCTTCTCAAGAGTGATCTGCAACTTTGCCACGTCCTCTCGAGCACGGGTCTCCAGGGACTTTATGTGAGCGGTCTGTTCTTCCCTGAGGATCCTTATCTCAGATTCATGTCCGTTTCCCAGGACTGTTCGCAACTGGGCCAGATCCTCTCTGGCGCGCTCCTCAAGGGAGTTTAAGCGAGCAACCTGTTCATCCCTAAGGATTCTAATCTCGGACTCGTGTCCGGCTCTCATGGATGTCTGCAACTGTGCCCGATCTTCTCGAGCTTGCTCCTCGAGAGACCGTATACGTGCAGCCTGCTCCTCCTTGAGAGTTCGGACCTGGGAATCGTGCGCATTCCCTAGATCCACCACCAGTTTGGCCAAGTCCTCTCGAGCGAGCTCCTCTAGGGACTGTATATGGGCAATCCGTTCTTCCTTAATTAGTCTGATTGTGGATTCGTGTCCAGTTTTCATGAGCACTATTTGTTGGTCCCTCTCACTCAGTTGTGCCGCTTGATCTGCAATGCGATCTTGAGCCGTGCGCAACTGACTTTCCTTTTCGGCCAGTTGAGCCTTCAGAACCTTGGTGTGGTCCTTGAATGCATCCAACTGTTTGGCCGTCTCCTCCAGTTCATGATTGAGGGATCCTACTTGCTCGCGGGCGGACCCTAACTGGTGATCCTTGTCGACTATTTGGTTAAACAGAGCCTCGATATGGCCTTGCGCTGCATCTAGCTGGGCCATCCAGCTAAGCTTCAGTCGTTCCCATGCTTGTCGGGAGGATACCCATCCTAGTCCGAAGAATAGCACAGCTGTGAGAGTATGCCAAAACATTGGCAGCCAAATGGTGGACGAATCCCACCAAGCGGCAGACTCCAGCACATTGTGCACGAACTGTAGGAACGTATCCTGGCCGTGACTGAACATTGGCGACTGTGCACCCATGATTGGTGTGCGGGGGTAGTGCTCACTCGCGGGTATCTTACAGTGGTATCCGGGTGTCCGAGATGGCTCACGCCGGGTCAGCTGCAAGTATAACCTCGGTGACGGCACTAATTCAGGCAAAAGGGTTTACCCTTTGCACGTGTGGATTTTCCGAGTTAAAGAACGCTGTTCTTCCTCACGGGTTATCCAAGAACCGTGGACGGTGTGACCTTTGCGATCGCACCACCCGTTTAGATCTCTGGCAAACAGGCGTACAGAGATCAAGGCTGTACCTGAGGGTATTTCAACCCTAGGTAGCCTGAGTTTCAGGCTTTGCGGATAAGGAAGAGCTACTTCCTTTCCAGGAGCAACCAGAACCTGGACCGTAGTCCTTGAAGGGTGTTGGAATTCCGGGGGGATCAGTCCCGTTTTCCCTTGGCAGACCCAACTGCGCCAGATAGTGAGGTTTTCCCTACTGGAGAACTTAGCTCCTAGGGACGGGACGGCTACAGCGCGCAGCTTGTGCCGATCCCGTGCGAGTTGTCCTCAGCTCGCTTCGGGGGAGGGAGAATATTACGGGCGCAGCCTCTTGGCTGGGCACCGAAGTCGGGGAGCGTTTTAAGGAGACAGGGGTTTATATGTTCCTGCGTGTATGTAGTGCTTGTGCAACTGGGGGTCCCTAACCAGGTCCTCTTCGTAGTCGCGCCTCGGTGTCCACCCACAACGATAGGATCGGAGCGCGAAACCGAGGATGCTCCTGGGTTTAGAGGGAAAGGGGTAGAAATCCCTCCCGCAGTACAGATGCCACTAAAGGCCAAGCACGCAGACGGAAACCTCTCACACTTCCCTACGCTAGAGCGTCCAAACGACCAGATCGTTTCTCCACGTTTTGGGTCCTTCGGAACCGAATGGTTGGGTACCGGTTCCGAGGGGTCCAAAGGTCGCCTCACACGGGGCACCAGATCTGTTATGCCAACTTCTCCAGGAAATTCCTGGAGACCCAATCCAAGTTATCTACCAAGGAAAATTGGGTGTTTGTGGCTGTGCGTAAGTTCTATACCAGTCTATACAGAGGTCGGATGGCGAATGAGACGCTCGGCTATATCCCAGGAAGTGAGACAACACGCTAGTCCTTAAATAAATGTTGTCTTTACTAAAGGTTTTTCATCAGGCATACAAAATCGGAATCACACAAATTCATACAAGCTCCTTAGTTACAATAGTACATTAGAACAATTACAGCATAGAAAATAACAAAAGCATCAAAATGGGGATGACACAATGGGGCACGGCTATACTCATCTGAGGTCCAGCTGAGGAAGAACTCTCCTCCTTGGAACGCTGGGCAGCCGAAATGCAGCAGCTTGTGAACTCCAAGGCACACAGGTAGGACCAGCCAAACCACGTGTGAGCTCTCTGGGTCGCGACTCCGGAGAACTTAGGTAGTAGAGTCACTTGTAGCACCTTAGTGCACTGCTATGGGGAGGGTGGGTTAACCAGAGAGACAAAGGAGAGTTTCTCCTTAAATAAACTCTTTTTGGGGCATGTGCTATCCAGCCATAAACTATCAAACCCGTCCTCTAAACTATCACTACTGGATGAAGAGGGGGTGACGAGGGGATGACGCTCTCCTGAGGGGTGGTGGCAATATGTAGATCCTACTCCTACATCAAAGGTGCCTTTTGGCAAGGTGTGAATCTTCCGTTCCCATGGACACCTCTTGATTTGCAGATCTGGTTCCTGCTCCAAAGCCATAAACGCTATTGTCTTTAGATCTCCAAACCAGATTAAGGGAGTAGGGTCACTTGCTCTTTCCATTCCAAGAATGCCGGGGTTCGCTGGGGATTTTCCATAGCTCTCCAAGTGGGTGCAATGGCGCGGTGTCTTCTCCATCCCAAAGAGTCATGGGATACATTCCAGGGACGCACATGGTCCGTATGTGCAACGGCAGGCCCAGGCCAGCCTATTTCTAGGCAAGCATGAGATGCAGAACATAGCAACACACAACATACAGCAATCCCTGAATACATAATGCATAGGTATTCATGCTAGAGACACACATAAGCAGCATCACCACTATACAGAAATACAACCATAAGCTCATATCGTTACAGTGTACTTCCCAACTCAGAGTTGGTAGCCCCTAACACCCCATGTCTGGTTTTTTTTTTTTAATCCTGACCAGGAGATGGGAACCCAATTCAGAGGACATTTTGCACATGCTATGCCATGTGCTGGACGTGCTGGGATTGCACCTTCAGGACTGGGTCAGTAAGTACCCAGGTACTGGTATCTAGAAGGTTGATTTTTAAAAGGTCAAAGTGGGCAAAGGTATGAGGGGGGATCCCCCTGCCTTCCTAAGATTTGTTTGCAAGGATAGGGTTGTTCTCACAGTGCTCTTCCCTGATATCCCCTCGTCCCCATTTAGGTCCCTGGACTATCTGAGCATGGACTTCCCGCATTCAGAATATCTGCATAGTGAATTTAATGATTATATTTTAAAACAGGCAGCCTTTGCTTAGTGATCAACGTGCTTTTCCACCCTGCCTTTCCCCCCCACATATGCTGACCTCAATCCTCCTCCCTGTTCCTGCAAAATACTGACATGATCTTGAAGTACAAATCATATCAATAGCTTATTAAATCCCCCTACATAAATGATGATCCACGTGGGAAGAATTGGAGGGGGGGAGCAGCAATACAGAAGTAAAAAAGACCCCCCACACAGACACGCAGAGTTCTCCTCACTATGTTCACTCTTTCACTCCGATCCCATTATAAACTAACACAATATTTTTCTCCAATTTTCAGCCACTATTGAAGCTCACAGCAGAAAAGATACTGAAATCAGCAGGAGCCAGACTGGGACGTCAGATTGTGAAGCCCACGCTGCCTTGGGAGCTGGAGGGGGGGGAGTTGTGGAGGGTGGGGAGGGCAGTAAATCAGTGCATGCTTGTCAACAGCTCCAAGCTGCAGAATTACTCGAGCGAAAATAACAAATGGCTGTCATTGTGGAGCCAAAAACCTGTGATTATAATTATCACATCCCCAGTGACCTTGCATAAACTTTAATCCCTCTCCAATGGAGCATTTAAATAGCCTGCATCTCCTGGCGGGGGACCATGTCCCTTTCCCCAGTGATACAGAGACCAGAGGAGAGATGAGGCACAGAAAAAAACCAAAAAACACCACCACCGCCAGCCCCACTTGGGTGTCTTACAGCTTCGTACAAGGAAAGCCATTTTCACTGTCATTTTAATTGATATTATATTGCCCCACCAAACGCCATAATCCTGGATTGCAGCTGACTCCTGGTTAGCCATTTTAATCAGTGGAAAAGGAGACTGCAGGGCTTCTGTTTCCTGTAGAGTATCAATGAGCATCATCCTCAAGAAGGCCTCTTAATTGGCCGGGCTGTCTGGATGTTTGTTTTGTAATGGAGGGGATATTCCCTATCCTCCCTGTCCCTGCACCCTCCACCCTCCTGGCTTCTAGCTAGAAAGCTGTAGCTTCCCTTGTAAATAGCAGAGGGATATTCTGAAGATAATCTGGGCCAGGGTGTTCCGATGCCCTTCATTTTTAGCACTGCAATCGCCACAATCATCTTTAAGCTGGTGGCCAATTGGAACCTGTTGGCTTTGTTTTCTGATGACGCACTGGTGGTTTTCTGATGTGTTTCAGACAATACTTAAGCTCTCCCCTTCTTGGTCTCTTCTGGAATCTAGAATAGTTATGTTCACACCCATGTATCTCTCTGTCCCTTCCTTCAGCTAGGATGAGTAGGTCACCTCCTTTAAGTCCCAATATGTATTTAGATTTAAAGTCAAGAAGAAACCTTGCTGTCCCTTTTGTCATGATAGTAAAAAGTTCAGTAGCACCTCTAAGACTAACCAACTTTATTGTAGCATAAGCTTTTGAGAAACACAGCTCTCTTCGTCAGATCATGGGCTCCACTCAGCTCCTCAAGGCTGGCCATTTTAGGTCAAGCCCAGAGTTAAGGCTTATCCACCAAGCAGAGGCCCAGACTTGCATCTCCACCACTGCCACCACCTGGAGCACATCGTTTCCCACTAGGAAGAATCGTGATCAGAAGTTATCGGAATACAATAGAAGGCTGCCATTTGGGTGAGATGATCTCTGCCATGGAGAATCTAGCCAGCTTTTTGAGCCAAATATTTATTTATTTATTTATTTATTTATTTATTTGATTGATTGATTGATTTTTATCCCGCCCTCCCGCTGAAGCGGCTCAGGGCGGCTTACAACAATAAAAATAATAAAACAATGCCTCTAAAACAATATACAATACATTAAAATCACAATTTACCCAAATTATAACATACACATTATAAAATACACAAGACGGCAACTATAGATGCTGACATACTCAATCT
>NW_015174323.1:120093-134826 GCF_001447785.1 Gekko japonicus | reverse complement strand
CCAGCAGCCTGGCTGCGGCATTCTGCACCAGCTGCAGCTTCCGAAGTTGCCCCAAGGGCAGCCCCATGTAGAGAGCATTGCAGTAGTCCAATCTCGAGGTGACCATCGCGTGGATCACTGATGCCAGATCATTGCGTTCGAGGAAGGGGACCAACTGCCTAATCAGCCGTAGATGATAAAAGGCTGCCTTGGCAGTGGCTGCTACCTGGGCCTCCATTGTCAAGGAGGCATCCAGGAGCACTCCCAAACTCCTGACCCTCAGAGCTGGCACCAATGGCGCCCCACCGAAGGCAGGAAGTGGGAGCCCTACCCCCGTACCGCTCCGATTCAGGCATAGGACCTCCGTCTTCGTCGGATTTAGTTTCAGTCGACTCCGTCCAAGCTAGTCCGCCACGTCCCGCAGCGCCCGGTCCAGATTTTCCAGGTTAGAGCCAGTCTGGCCGCCCAACAACAGATAGAGCTGGGTGTCATCAGCATATTGATGACAACCCAGCCCATGCCTCCGGGCAATCTGGGCAAGGGGGCGCATATAGATGTTAAACAACATTGGCGAGAGCACAGCTCCCTGTGGCACTCCACACTCTAGTGGATGCCTCTGGGATGTATTCTCACCGAGCGCCACCCTCTGTCCCCGACCTTGGAGAAAGGAGAGAAGCCACTGCAAGGCAAGCCCCCGAATCCCCACGTCGGCGAGGCAGTGGGCGAGCAACTGATGATCGACCATGTCGAACGCAGCCAACAGGTCCAACAGCAGAAGCACCGCCGTCCCGCCCCAATCCAGATGCCTACGGAGGTAATCCGTGAGGGCCACCAGTACTGTCTCAGTCCCGTGGCCCTTTCTGGGCTTTTTCTTTTCTTTAGACATAATCTGATTCTAATTTCTATTTTTTTTAAAAAAATTATGCCTTCTCCAGGAACCTGTCCAAGGCAGCTTACAAAATAAAAAACAACAGCAAAACATTAGAAGATATTAAATAAACTCCATCATAAAATTCCAGGCTAGCCCCATCTTATCAGATCTTAGAAGCCAGGCCCATAGCTATGGTGGGGCATTGGGGGGCTCTGCCCCCTTTCTTAAAGGTACAGCCTTACAAGAATTTCTCCTGTGAATGCTTTCTTCAATCATTTTAAAACTTTTTTAAAAGGCTTGTGCTCCTTTAATAAGAGTGGGGTGCTGTAGTTGACTCCTGCACTGAGCAACGGGGTTGGAGTAGGTGACCTCTAGGAACTCTAGGACACCTTCTAGCTGTGTCAAGAAACTGGTCTCTTCTTCTGCCAATTTAATGTAGTGGTTAAGTGCACGGATTCTAATCTGGGAGAACCGGGTTTGATTCCCCCACTTGCAGCTGCTGGATGACCTTAGGCAAGCCATAGTTCTGTCAGAGCTGTTCTCTCAAGGACAGTTCTGAAAAGAGCTCTCTCAACCCCACCTACCTCACAGGGTGTCTGTTGTGAGGAGGGAAAGGGAAAGGAATTTGTAAGCCGCTCTGAGACTGCGAGTGAAGGGTGGTATATAAATCCATTCTCTTCTCTATGTGTTAGCTTTCTTGACTATAGAAGTCATCACCCCCACCTGCTGGCTTGTTATCAGAATTGTTGCTTAGGCTGGAAGAAGTTATTAACTTGCAGCAACTGAGAACTGTCATCTAAAGTGGTTGACAGCTTGCAATTTAGAGACGATCCTGGTAACAGCTTTCTATTGGCTAAATGGTTAAGAACACCTATGTAGAATAGACAGCTTGAGAAGACTCAGAGAGAGGAAAGAGACTGCCTTGAAGCTCTCTTCAGTTTCCACCCTGCTGCTATACTTTCAGAGACTCTGTGATGGCAACATTTTTTGCTTTGAGAAAAGAGGTCTGGATCTTAAGAATTCATTCATGCCCTTGGCAGCATGACATTTCTAAGGCCCATTTCACATCACCATTCTAAACCGGATGTTTTCTGTTGTCGGCCCAGTTCTGAGTGAAGTGATACTGGGACAGAGGATTCATACAGTAAATTTCGTTTTGTTAATGAGCCATCTCTGAAGCGATCTGGCCATTTCAAACAGCACTGCAGTTTCCCCAGCCCTTTTTGCTGCATAATCTTCCTTGCTATAGCTTCTAATTTCAAAATACCAGCTAGCCAGTTAGCAAGAAATATTTTTAACTCTGCTCCTTCTTCTGCATTTTCGCAAAGTTCCTGAATTTAAGGTTGGTTTCTCTTAGTTTATTATCAAGGTAAATGATCTTAGCCTGATCCAGCGTGGCTTCTCTTATGGGATCAGGCTAGCCTGGACTACCCAGGCTTAATTCTGGTGAGATTCATCAACAAAAAGGTTTGTGCTGGCGGCTGCCCCATTTATTGAGTGTTCAACTATAGTTAGGTTTTCAGATGATATGGACTTGGCATTTTACACAGATCATTTTCTTTTGAAAGTTTCACGGGCACATTCAAAAAATGATTATTACGTGTTGATTGCTACATCTATCTTATGAGGCTTCTTAACTGAACCCAACTCTCTTTTCTTAATGTACACATCAATATGAACTATAAAACCCACCATCCCTGAATATCTAGCAACTAACAACGGCATTTTATTTCTGTGATGGACCCCTGTGCCTGAAGAAAGGCAGCATTCACCTTTACAGACAAGAAGAGTTGGTGTCATGAAATAAATAAGCAGGGAGGCAAAGCAAGAAGAGGTGGTCGTGGCCAGACCAGCAGCCAGCCAGCATGTGACATACCCAGAAAGCAGTGTCCACTGAACAGCAGGTCAAGGGGAGGCGTCTGGCTGCAGGTAGAAGTTACACAGGGGCTTCTACGTGGCACCCTAAGGCAGGCAGGCAGGCAGGTATCATAAGAGAATGAGCAGAGAGAGCAGGTAATTTCAGGCTGTGTGGGCAGAGGTGACATATGGACACATGGAAGTGCCTTATACCGAATCAGACCATCAGTCCATCAAGGTCAGTATTGTCTGCTCAGACTGGCAGCAGCTTTCCAGGGTCTCATGCAGAGAAAGGTCTTTTACATCCCGTCCTACCAGATTCTTTTAACTGGACAGATGCTGGGAATTGACCCTGGGACCTTCTGCATGGCAAGCAGATGCCATGGCCCTATGTGGATGAGCACCAAACATGAGGAGCACCAAGCATAGCAAAGCAGAGATACCTATGCCAAATGCTGGGAACAGAGAATCCCCTTTTTTTTATCCCTTTACAAATCAGGCATGCAGGAGCCCGATTCCAATCTGAACAATGCCGCAACAACAGAGAGATCAGAGCTTTCCCATGTGTGGTTTTCCAGAGAGCCACTGTTTGCCTTGCTGCAACAAATGTTCAAAAGTGCAAGGGAACTCTCTGAACTGGTCATTACCTGGCATGACCTGTGTGCTTCCTTCCCCCTTGAGACAGCTGAGTGTGCCATCAGATGAACAAGAAAAAAGTGAGCGGCTTGTTGAACAGCCACCAACCTGCTCCATTCACATGTATGGAATATGACTTTGCTGTAGCTGCCCTGTGCGTTCTGTGGCCCTAGGCTTGGATTACTTGGAAAGCCTCACACTCGTCTTGGTGGATGGATTAATCAGCCGAAGATTTAGCTGGTCAACCAATGGAGCCTAATTCTTAATTGGAGGTGCTGAGTTAAGGACAAGCTTATTGACTTTTTGTTTTTTAACAAATGTTGTGGTTTGCAACTGCAACAGGAAATGAAAAAGCAGTAAACATTAATAGCTGTAAGGGCTTTGCCCCCCCAGTCGGAATAACGAGATGGACAACAGTCCGGATCTGTCTGTTGACCTTGCGACGAGCCCGGTCAATGCATCTGGGGTTCCCCAAGTTTCACCATACACGCTGTCTAATCTGTGGGCGAGCCACCAACCCCGGTCTTGAGTCATTAATCTGGCTTGCGACCAGCAGCCCAGCCACTGGTAGCCTCCCAGGAGCGCCTACCCCTGAAACCATACAGCTTGCAGAGAGGAGCTTACCCAAGAGGTTCCCATAGGGAATCATCATTCACCGCCCTGGGCCTTAATAACCCGCAGGCCGTTCCTGAAGACCCCCCAGTTCCCAAAACAAGGAACAACTTAAGGTCCTCCCCATTTTCCACTTCCTTATCCCTGCACTATTCTGCCACTTGAGAAGTCAAGCCTCCGCTTTGGCTGACACAGCCACCTAACAACCTAAGGCGGCCCTGATCCCTTGCCGAATGTCCTCCAAAAATATCTTGTTGCCCTCGTTTGACAAGTGAATACCATCCTCCCTATAGAGGTCAGTCTTTCCAACCACTATTCCAGGGTGTGGTAAATAGTGACCCAGACCCCCCTCCATAACTATCCGGATCTGTCTGTTGACCTTGCGACGAGCCCGGTCGATGCATCTGGGGTCCCCCAAGTTTCACCATACATGCTGTGGTAAAATTGCAGACCAAATTACTTGCACCCTGGGCCATCTTGCCCGTATCAGTTTCGGGTCTTCTGTGGCCTTTCATCAGGCCAAGATCATTGCCACCCAGGTGCACCAGGAAAATATCAGGAGGCGGCCCACGCCGTTCCTCAAACAATAGGGGGAGTAACCTGGGCCAATGCATGCCCCTCCTTCCCCACCATTCAACCAACGCCAACTCACTCAGACCCAACTGAGAACCAAACGTCGTCCTCTTGGCCTGATGAGCGGCCCAAAAAATCATGCTGTGGCCGCAGATAGTGACTCTCCTCTGTTCCTGCCGGCCCACAGCACCTGAAAAAGAACTGTTTTAGAACATGTTCAACTCAAAACTTGCATTGACGTACATACCCCTTAAAACTATGGGATCTCCATCGTCCAATGCCTTGTATGTCTTCCCCCGAATACCCCATGGCGGTAGCCGTGGAAGCAGCTCCAATTCTAAATGAATGGGTCCCAAAGCGGAACCCACCCAGACCCAATTGATTAAGTGCTCTCCACGTCAGCGACCAAAATTGAAATTTTGTGAGAGGGGACGCATCCCTATGCTGAAATAATGTACCGTCCCTCAACCCCCTGAGACTCAGGTAATGGTATAACGCCACTACCGGGCATAACTCAGCTTCAGAACAACAGCCCAATTCTATTACTGAACCCTTACCCCCTTGATCAGTCTTTGACTGCCGAATAGTAATGGCCAAACTAGCTTCTCGGACCTTGATGTCAGTAAACCTTATAGCCCTGTTTGAAATGTCATTCTGTGAAGCAGGGACAAGCTCGCTAATACACAGAACTCCAAAAAATGCTATTAACGACGCGGCGTGAAATAAGGCAGCCTCGTATTCATCAGCACAAAGGCTGGGCCACAACGCCCGCAGCCCCCTCAGCACCTACAGAGTCAATGGCTCCCTGTCATCCCTAGGTTGTCCTGCTTCACAGGACCACCCATCCAACATCTTTTAAACTCAGAAATTGGTCGTCCTGTCCTCATGCCCAGCCGCTTTAGCCGCGTAGGCAAGGGAAGCCAGCCTGCCCCTTATAGAGTGAACTGACAAGCCCTTCTGCTTCAAGTAGATGCAAAACTGCATGAGTTGGGGAACTGGAATGGGCCAAACATGCTGCAATCCTGCCTCTTGCCTAAAGGTGACAAATTGTTGACCCGCCATCATATATGCTTTTCGCGTTGAAGGAGCGAGGGCCAAGCCTGTTCAACTTCAAGCCTCCAATCTGCCAAAAACTGGGAGGCATCCTTACCGGGCGCTCATCCACTTCTGGGACCCTGAAGCTTTTTTGTTTTTTTCTGAAAAATTGGAAAAATTGAAAAAAGAAAAGAAAAGAAATTGATTATGGAATGTTTTATTTTAACATGATAAATAAAATATTTTAAGACAAGGTGTTCAAATATTTTCCAAATCATTTCTAAAATATATAATGGTATCAGATTGATCTAATTTCTGTGCACTGAGGACAAGCAAGTCCTAGGTTACAAACTGAACTCTCCAATGCAAGAACAAGATGCATTTCTTCCTTTAGGAGGTGCGATTGTCAGAAGAAAATAAAAAGGTTTCAGTTTTGTTTTTGCATGTGGGTGGGTATTCTGTTTGTAATAATTGTTTGGGTACACTATATTTTTAATATGCTAGTTGTGATAATTTCATGCCAAGTAAAAATGTCCATAGTCATTTTTTATGTTCCTAAAGTAACAGAATGACTTTCAATCTAGAAAAGACAAAAGAAATGCTAATGTAGCATTTTTTTCAATTTTTCCGAAAATTTCCGTTTCCCCCCCCAAAAAACCGGGTTTTTTTCCGAGCTTCAAAATTTCCGGAAATTTTACATCTCTAAGCGCGAAACAATATATTATTCCTCAAACATAGCAATGTAAATGCTCTAACTAATGCCATGACCCGTGTTGATCTGGATGACAATGAATTTATTACGTGTACTCCCCAGGGCCTGATTGTCACACCAAAAGTGGACTGTATGGTCAGCAACATCAGCTGTCCAAATCCCCACTGCTACCACAATCGGGAAAAACTTCAAAAAGGTTAGGTCCTTGACCCAGCCTTCCCGGAACCAATCCTGCGGCCAGTCCTCCGCACACCAATGCCCTCTGAAGTACACCCCAAAACCTGAGGAGCCTGCCACATCTGAGGTGACCTGCATCTCGGCTTCCAACCGCAAATCTTCCCTCCAAAATGAAACCCCATTAAATGAGCCTAAAAACTCCCTCCAAAGCAGGAGATCCTGTCACATCCCACTAGTAACCCAGGTCCTGTGGTGCAGGAGGTGCAGACCCCACATAGCATCGCAGAGCCGCCTGACAAACGCCCGGCCTGGTGCCACCACTTTGCCTGCAAAGTTGAGATGGCCCACCAGCTGCTGCAGCTCGTAAAGTGATATTTTCTTAAGCCCTAGGGAGTTCTCAACCATGACCAGCAGGCATTGTAACTTGTCCAAAGGGAGCCTAGAGCACTGTTGCACTGTGTCTATTTCAATCCCCAAATAAGTCAAGATGGGTGTCGGGCCTTCACTCCTCTGCAAGGGGAACTCCCAGCTCTGCCGCTATTTCTATGAAACTGGACAGTAAAAATTCACACTGCCGGGTCCTCCTACGTCCCACGAACAAAAAAATGTCCAAATAGTGAGCCGTAGAGCTCAACCTGGTTCGAGAACGCAAGGCCCATTCCAAAAAGGAACTAAACCTCTCAAATGCCGCACAAGACACCAAACAGCCCATGGGAAGGGCCCTATCCATATAGTAATATACCTCAAAAGCAAAGCCTAAGAGGTCAAAATCCGCAGGGTGAACTGGCAGCAGCCTGAAAGCCGACTTAATGTTGCACTTCGCTAATAGTGCACCCCGGCCACAAGCTCTCATCACCTTCATTGCCTGGTCAAAGGACATATATTTTACAGAACAGAGCTCATCTGGTATCGCATCATTCACCGAACCGCCCCGAGGATACGATAAATGAAGAATGAGGCGCTACTCCCCAGGGACCTTCTTTGGTACAACGCCCAAAGGAGACACCCATAAATTGGGCACTGGGGGGGAAAGGAAAGGCCCCAGCACTCTCCCTGCTCTTCATTCCTTCCCAATTTTATCTCAGACTATACTTTCCATCCCTTGTACCGACTTCAAATTGGAAGACAAAAAGGGGGTCCACTCGCCTTCAAAAGGGATCCTAAACCCAAATGAAAATCCTTCAAATAAATGTCTACCGTCTTGTTTGTTCGGGTTATCCCTCAATAAATCTTCTAGCACCCTCACCTTAATTGGGCTGGGCCCCTTTGTCAGCAGCAGCCCCATGACCTCCTGCCCAACTCTGGCGCTTGCCTTCCCTTGTTCCAAAATGCCCTTTCGGTTTGGGGCAACCAGAAAGTGGATGAGGCCCTGCACACAGGGGGCACTCATGCCGAAAGGAACAGGACTTCCTGCTACAAGTCCCATGAGAGGTGAACTCCCAACACAGTGGGCGCCTTCCAACCTGTGCTCGGGTGGGGTACTGACTTTGCAAGCGGTGTACCACGTGACCGCTGTCCGAGTGTTCAGCAGCTGTTTATTTAGGTGTGGACACCACCTGCAGCCACAGATGGGGATGAATCAGGTCCCAGCGTAAGGCAGGATTCATTGCAGCCCTCGTACAAAACCCCTCCTCATACTCCATCCATGAATGCCCTGCAAAGCCCGTAAAGGCTTTATAAACTATATCCAGGTATTGCAAAAGTGCGGATGCCCTCCAAGGCTGGTGGCACACAATCACACCTGCATATATAAGGAAACCTGGGAGCCAATTGGCCCAGGTCCTGTCGACCCTCCGTCTCTTAATGCACTCTTTTTCCCTATTATCTAGGTCCTCCCTCTCTTTCTTATCCATTTCCCGAAATAATAGAGTGAACACGTCTACGTAGCTACCCTTAAGAGTCTTTTCCCTAGTAGCCATAGAAAGATGATCTCCCAGGGGCAAGGCTATATCACCCTCGGGTAAAGCTTTAGCAGGGACTTGATCATAAGAATAGCCATTCGGATTAGGTGGGTACCACCCCCCTTGCCCCGCATACTGAGAAGTTCCACCAGCTGCTATGGGTGGCACAAAGTGCCAGGCAACAGGTGATGGAGAAGCCCCGGTCCCAGATGGGGCAACCTTGCCTGAAGAAGATTCCCCCGATGTGCCCTGATCACCTGGACCCCATGGCCATGATGTGTCCCTCTGTGTGCCATCGCCAGCCTTACCCTCCTGACCCCAGGACGCTTGGTACCCATTTACAACTCCAACTGTTGGCTCCCTTCTCCTTCCGGCACAGACCATGTCCCCTGCCCCTGAAGTGGATGAGTGACTATCCTCGAGGAGCGCCAAACACACCAAGATCTGCGTTTGAAAGGAAGAAATATCAGGCTCTTTAGGCTTCTTGTGTTGAGACGGGGCGGGAGTCTCCTGCTGTGGCTTAGCCTTCCGTTTCTCAAGGGCTTCTAACCTGACTAAAATAGCTGCATTAATCGGGTCATCCTCCTCATCCTCAGAAATTGGTGGTGCAGGTCTAGTTGGGGGTTTCCTAGATACAGGCCGCTTGCCCGTAGCCTTGCCTTGGCCTTTTTTAGGAGCCATCCCTCTAGTTGCAGTAAATTTACTGAAACCTGCAAGAATGATCTACTAGCAAGTTCTTGATTTTGAACCTTTAGGTTGGCAGGAGTTGGGGCCAGAGACTAGCACCCACTCCGTCCTGCAGCACTTGGGTCTTGAACTGTAGCCCTACCGACTTTCTACAGGCTGCCGTTCGGCGTCTCAACTACTTGGGCCCCCAAGCGGAGGCACTACCAATATGACAATAAATGACCAAGCGGTGCAATAAAACAAGGGCCAAGCAGCGGCAGTACCAGGGAGACAATAAAGGAACAAGCAGCAATAAAGCAATAAAGTACCAGCAGCCCTCTCATGGGGCCGGAGCTCTCCAAAGCCCCGCTCCCGGAGTGACCAGCCCAGGGGGCGGGGCGGTCACATGACCAAGCCCCGCCCCCTGCTCCCAGCAGCCAGCCCTGCCAGTAGGCCGTGTCTCACCCGGGAGGCCCATGAGGAGGCGGGCGAATTGGGCAGCATCAGTAGGGGGCGCTTCTCCAGGTGGCTGTAGGCAGAGGAGAAGGAGGTGCCGGACGCGACACCGGGTCCCTGAGCCGGCTCCACCCTTGGCAAGCGACGCCTCTTCCTCACTGCTCAAACGGCCGCTTCTCCTCCTAAACATGCAGCTGGCAACAGCTTCCTAGCTCCACCTGCTGAGTTGGACTGAGGGTGAAGAAGGCCAAGAAAACACAGCCTTCCGTAAACTGGCGCATCCTATCTCGAAGGCAACCCGCACAGCACAGGTTATCATTTCGCAGTTTAACCCTCTGTACGAGCGCACACGCATGTGGGCATGCAACGAACTTTCCAGGCGGGGCGGGGGACCTGACTGAGCCCGGAAGGTGGAGTCTGATTCGGCTGGCCCTAGAGCGGAAGGCCGAGAAGCCGCGCAGAGAAGTGGTCCGTATGCGGCATGTGTTAGTCGGTAGCAGGCAGCATGTCGCACGCTGCTCCGCTCGCCAAGCCCTCCAACCCGAGCAATCCCCGGGTCTTTCTCGATGTGGACTTGGGGGCGGAACGAGGTGGGGGTGGGGGCTGCGCGCACGGGGGGTGGAGTGCAGACCGGGGGTGGATCGTTTCCGGGCAGGCAGCATGGGGGGGGTGGAGGCAAAGCGAGGTGGCAGTAAGGGGCGACCAGTGGGTGCCCAGAAAACCATGCTGGGGTCTTATAGTCTTATCAGTGCTGAGGCCCTCCCACTGCTGCTGCCACCGTCTCCCTCCCCCTTCCCCCAGCCCCACTGCCACCGCCCCCCAGCAGAATTTACTTACCTTCCCAGCTGGCTGAGGCGCACTGCGTATGCAGGCAGCCAGTGGATCAATGAGCACGCCATGCGGCCATGGTGGTGCCACAGATGGACACACGGCAGCGCAGAGCTGCATGCACGCTGCCACCGCCACGAGACAAGCAGCAGCTTTGGGCAGGGTGGGGGGTTTTGATGGGGGGGAGGGCAGCAGCCTGCAGGGCAGTTGGCACCCTGCTCGGACCGCCGCCCTAGGCGAGAGACTAGCTGGCCTATCGAGTGGGCCGGCCCTGCACGCACGCACGCGCGCACACACACACACAGGTTTTCCCTGGCTTTTATCTGATTTTTCCCATACAAGCTTCTCCTGTTGAGAAAGAACACTGCAAAACCTGGTTGGCTGCTATGTGGATGGAAAAGTCCAGGTTACCCTGGTCCCAGCCACATGGCAGCCATTTTCCTTCCCCCACTCCCCATTGTGGCCACACACCCCCAGGCCATTAAAGGTTTTTTTTTAAAAAAATTGGTAACTGACATATTGATATGCCAGTTTAATTACATATCTCTACATCAGTTACTGACTTTTAAAAATCCTTGAAAAAGACCACCAGTGATTGGAGGGGGGAAGATAGGTACTGTAAGGACTGGGGTAAAAGCAGCCATCTACCAGCCCTGCTGCCTTTGCTTGGCACAAGCGGCGGCAGCCATGATGATGTTGCTTCACGTGGCCTAAAAGAGGCCATCCTTCAGGGGGAAAACAAACAGTTGAGTGGTGTGTGATGAAAGGAGGATCCTTTCTGTGTTTATCCTTGGAATGAACATGAGCAATAAAGAAATGTGCAAAGAGAAAGGATACATCCAGGATGCGCCTTGTTCATTATGGGCATCTTGACTTTTGTCTAATCAGATGCAATTAGTATTTCTTCACAAGAGCTACTTTTCGAAGTAAGAATAGCTGTGGCGTGCGGTCTGTTGTGATCATTCTGGCACAAATGTGCTTCCTGGGGAAACTGATTTATCATGTCACATTCTAGCAGTACTTCCTTGCTTGCTCATTTCTCATCTTATTACTGTGAAGTTGTATTTAAAGGGGATCCTCCCACAGTAAAGATTTCTCCTTTCAGATCAGCTCAATTATAAATGCAGTGGCTCTTTCATGGAGGTCAGTATCAGGAAGCCGCTTGACGAAATTCATCCTGGAGACGTTAACCTTAAAGCAGACCTATGAAGTGCTTGTCAGTTTTCCAGGTAAATTCTAACTTTCCTTTTAAACGGATATGTTGTTGGATCTTCTTCTGATCCGCAAAGCTGATAGAATGGTGGAGATTCTGTCCTCTTTCTCTAGATAAATCTGGAGGTACGTGTAGACATGCTCCTTCATGTGCCAGCTGTCCAGTCCAAGAGAATGTGCTTTATGGATGAATTATTGCTTAGTATTAACTTGCGCAGCACTGTAAATATGCCTGGCATTGTTCAGTAGTAGGTCAGAGCCAAGCAGATAACAGGCCCCTTCTCCAAATGGCTAACATTTTACAGATGCCATCAATGACAAACTACAAGGCAACGCATAATATGTTTAATGTAAGAACAAATAGTCATTAGACTTTGAACCTCAGATACTGTTGGATCCCCAAGCATCGAGAATAAATCCACGTTTTAAGAAAAGCAAAATTTATTTCAAAGCGTTGACGACATACTCAAACACGTTCTTTGTTAGAACTGGGGATACACAGTTAGATCAAGCATAATAAAGGAACTTCAAAGAGATACAGGTCCAATGAATAACTTTCCCGCTGGCGGGCTAATGGAACGGTTGCGCGCCCAGTCCATGGGAACCAGGCAGGATATTAGACATAACACAGGTGCAGTAGTCATGGGAAAAGCAATAGCCAAGCATTACAGCATCTTCTCCCCCACACAACCTCCAGCAGTTATCTTTTGCATTCCAACGCAGGAGTAGGATGATAGAAACCAAGCCGGGTGCAACAGGGAAAGAATATGTACACAGAGGTCACAGAAAACAGAATGGCAGCTTGCTGACAGATACCTGGGCCTTGTGATGGTCTAAACAAGGGATTATAATAGAGTTCCATATTTTCCACACTGGACAGCTCTTCACATTCAACCCTTGTTCCTTTTGTTCTCACCAGATACTTCTCTTGTATGACAAATCATTTCCCTGACTCAATAAATTTGCTCAGGAACATTATCTCAACTGGTGGAAGGTCATGATATGCTAAAGGTCATGTATGGTAGCTATTATCCTGACAAGGGAGTTGGCACCCTTTTTCTGAAAACATACTCTCAAATTAAATAGTATTGAGCTGGCTATAGAGATTCCTTATAAATGACCCCAGAACATAAATATAGGAGATATTTTTGAAAAGGCCCTGAAGGCCTGTGTTCTTCTCGGGCCAAGGTCTGAAAAGCCAAAAGCCCTCCCGGAGAACAGGTTGGCAAAGCTACATCATTACTTTCATTCTACAGTAATTGGGAGTGTTGAAAATAGGCAAACTTTTGTAACTGGGAAAACATTAGGATTCTTCTATTTCCTTTAAGATGGTTACGAGATTCATTGTTTTTTATTTATTAGACTCAGGGTGGCTTACATCAACATAAAGCACAATTCAATAAACAGTCTGAAAGGCAATAATAATAAATATGTAACACAATTTAAAACCAGCTATATAAATCTCCTATTGAACATGACTGCATCTAACAAACCTAAAAGTAAAATGAATTTCAAGGCACTCTTGTGTCCACAATAGTTTAATACCTACTGCTGTTGAAGGGGAATTAACGTGCGCAGGATGGATCTCACCTGGAGGGCTGAACACTTGCCCAGAAACCTGCAGATCACAGCGATGGGCTGGGCCAACAAATGCAGAGCACAATCCAACATGACGGTAAACAAGGGACCAGAACCCCACTTCACTTTCTTCTCCCTTGCATATTTCAATGTATTGAGAAATATTTAGAATCCACAATACAAAACTGGTGTCCCAGGCCCGGGTTTCCCTTGAATTTGTTGTTCTGACATAAGGAGACACATGCATGGATCAGCTGACAGCTAATCTAATATGTTCAGTTCAGTTCAAAGTTTATTGCATGTAGCCAATAGCTATCACAATATGAAAGATAAAAAAACAGTACAAAGATTGACGATACATTTAAAAGGAAATTAAAATATATAGATGAAGTATGAATATAAGTTTTAAAACCAGGTTTCTCAAATAGCACATTCTGAAAGTACAGTCATTCCGTAGCCTTATCTCTAATTTTCCTTGCAGCATGAGCATAGAGTGCCATTCTATAGGAGATAGTGGGATTGACGTCTGAGAGCAAAAAGGTTACTATTTCAATGCCTAATGTGGATTGTAAAGTTGTTAGGACTGGGTTAAGAAATTTGATTCTGGGGCCAGTATACAGAGGGCATTCTAAAATGTAATGTGTTAGATCTTCTACCGAAATCTCGCACAGACAGATACGTTGATCATACGGGTTTTTTTTGTTTGTTTGTTCAAAAAGGTTTTTATTTTCCGTTGTTCTCACCTTTTACATCTTTTTATCAATCAGTTATATATTCCATTTTCCCTCCCTCCCCCAAAAGGCTTCCCGCAATGCGTTTCCCTCATGTCCCATATAGATAGATAGATTTAAGATAACATTGAGTAATTAATATAGTTCTAGACAAAGTAAATTTTGTTTCACGTCCCAGTTCTTTTCCAGATATATTTTAAAGTCCTTCCATTCTTCATAGAATTCTTGGTCCTCTTCATTGTTCAATTTTCTGGTTATTTTGTCCATTTCAGCCATGAACAGAACTTTTTGTATCCACTCCTCCAGATCTGGTATTTTTTCTTGTTTCCAGTATTGGGCATATATCATTCTTGCTGTTGTTATCAAATACCAGAACAGAGTCCTTTTTGTTATATTTAGTTCTTCCATTTTTAAACCTAAGAGCAGAATTTCAGGTGTCTTCTTAAAAGAACATTTTAGAATCTTTTGCATTTCACTGTGGATTTTGGTCCAAAAGTCTTTAGCTTTATCGCATGTCCACCACATGTGATAAAATGAGCCCTCATGTTTTTTACATTTCCAACATTTACTAGACATATTCTGGTTCATATTTGCTATTTTCTTAGGTGTCATGTACCATCTATACATCATTTTGTAACAGTTTTCTTTTACATTGGTACAAATAGACAGTTTCATAGTTTTTCCACAAATATTCCCATGTTTCTATAGTTCCTTATTCATATTAACTGCCCATTTTATCATTTGCTCTTTTACAGATTCATCCTCTGTATACCATTTCAACAGTGTTTTATACATATTAGAAACCATTTTCCTCCCCCCACTTTCCCAAACAGTTTCTACTTCATTTCTGTCTTCTCTAAAACCATAATTTTTCTTATCCATTTTAAAGACATCATAAATCTGCATATA
>NW_015174323.1:102414-119997 GCF_001447785.1 Gekko japonicus | reverse complement strand
CTTGTTCATAAGTTTGTTGTTGCAGTTGACTTGACAAGTCCTTAAAAAAAATTTCTTTTGCTCCATTGGGTGCATATATATTTACTACCAATATTTTCTTCTGTTGTTCTAAAATCTCCACCCCCACATATCTTCCTTCAGAGTCTTTGAAAATTTCTTTCGGTTGCAATGCTGTCTTGACATAAGTCACAACTCCTTTTTTCTTATTTACAGCCATAGAATAAAATTCTTCTCCAAAAGATTTATTTATTAAAAGCTTTTCATTTTGTCTTTTAATATGAGTTTCTTGCAAGCATATCACGTTACATTTTTGTTTTTGTATCCAACATTTAACTCTATTTCTCTTATTTGGTGAATTTAGTCCATTAACATTCCATGACAACAGCTTAACTTCCATTGTGCAGTGTTTTATATTTCACCAAAGTCATCTAAATTGTCCGCTTTAAATCTATACATGTCTTCCGCCGACCTGATAACAACTCTTCCTCCTTTGTAGTTGAAGGACAACCCTTGTGGAATCTCCCATCTGAACCTGATATTCATGGTCTTCAGTTTGTCTGCTAGTGGTTTGTATCTTCTTCTAACTTGCAAAATTGTTCTTGGGAGCTCTCTCATGATCATAACTTTATTGCCTTCTAACTTCAGCGGTTCTTTAAATTGTTTCTTAAAGATATCTTCGGTCGATTTTCTAGTTAAAAATTGCACAATGACATCTCTAGGTAAGTTCTTCTTTTCTGCAATTCTGGAATTCACTCTGTAGATTAGGTCAAATTCTCTGTCCAAATCTCCATCGTCTTCTTCTAAATATGTTGTTATTGCCTTCATCATTGTCTCTCTGATGTTCTCTTCTTCTTTCTCGGCTATTCCCCTAAATCTCAGATGGGTTTGCATCCGTCTGAATTCTGTCATTGCTTCTGATCTTCTAAATTGCTGTGTCAAGGAATCATGTTTCTTCTCTACTTCTTGTGCTTTTTCTTCTGCCTCTGTTACCTTGGTTGCCATATCCTGTATGACCTTGTTGGCTCCTTCCACTTCTTGCTTGATAGATGTTATTTCTGTCTTTACTAGCTCTTTTATTGCGGTAATGTTTTTTTCTTGGGCCTCTTCTAGTTGCTTTAGATGTAGTTGAGTTTGCTTTTCTATTTGCTTCTGTAAGTTTTGTACTATCTGAGTTCCCATCGCCTGAATCGCCTCAGTCATCCTCTTTTCCATAGCCTCCATTGCAGCTTGCATCTTCTTCTTCTCCTTTGCTGACATTTTTGGTGTAGAAGTTGAAGCTACTCTGGGTCTTGCTGCTGCGGCTTCAGACGCTTCTGAGCCTGTTCTCATTCTTCTGGTCTCCGTCTTGGCAAATTACTCTTTTCACTTTTAAAAATTCGTTTTGGTAGTAATGTTCAAAAGCTTAAATATGCACAGGCTATTTCCCTTCTTTTCGCTTGAATCAGATAGCTTTAGAACCTTTAAAAAAGCAATTTAAAATCGGGTCCTCCTAAAAATGTCGGGCGCAACTCCTCTATGGTTTTCTGGGTAGAGTAGGTCAGGTTAGCTGTTCCGGGTCCCGTCTGTGCGCTTGCGCTTACATCCGGTTCTCCGATTGTCTTCTTCCGACTCAGATCATATGGGGTTTTGAGGTGTCGTCCTTTTAACAGCTCAGATGGCATGGTCTGAAAGTGAAGAGCAGTGAGTGCTCTTCTTATGCTATATATTGAAATAAGAGCCAGATAGGTGGCTCTAGGGTGGTCTGTTTTAAATGCTGGATATCGTGATGCAAATTTCTGTCGACTGATTAGGGATCTGTCAATTAGTGTATCTTCATTGTAAACCCAGTCCCACAAATGTAAGTTGTTACCTGAAGGGGATAATAAGTCCGGAATTGTGTATTTGGCAATGATGTTGGATAGTGTGCTAAGATGGGCTAGATCGTTAGTTTGCAGAATATGGAAGCTGGAATTACTAAAAGTGCTGGTATTGGCTAGCTGATGTTTCTTCCAAAGTTTCAAGATTATAACATGTGCATGAGCCCTTACTTGAGGGTAAGCCAAGCTCAGCTCGCATCGTGGCTGCTGGTGTCCCCTGTGGGAGCGCCAGAATGCGCCTCATAAAATTATTTTGGATTATTTCCAGCTTGGTAAGGGTTTGATCTTGCCATCCCCATATTTCAACACCATAGAGTATTTGGGGGATGACCTTGCTAATGTAAAGTTTAATGGCAGGATCTATGAGGTGGCCACCCTTATTGTGGAAAAATCCCATTAATGCACCTATGGTCTTGAGAGCTGCTGTTTTTGTTAAAGCTATGTGGGCATTACAGTTCAAGGATTCATGGAAAGTTATCCCCAATTTTTGTAGGTTTTGCATTGTTCAATTGGGGTGCCATGTATGGACCATGAAAAAGCTAAGCTAATACTCTAATGGAATATGCCCCCTTCTAGAATGAAGCTGTTATACCTAGTCCAGATTCAACAGCAATTAAGAAAATTTTGAAGCATTCAGGGATGGCTGTATCTATCAACATGGGTGAAAACAGGAATGTCAACCTGTGAGTCAGCAGATAATGTAAATCACGAGTCCGTTGCCCAAGTGGCAGAGGATGCTGGTGTCAGCACCAAAGATGATTGCACTGATTAGTTTCTGTGCTTTCTGGGATTACCGAATGCCTCCCTATACCTACTCTGCAAATGGTTATGTCCATATAGTGGGAGCCCTTTCTCCTATCTGTATGAAATCTGAAAAGTAGGATCCCTTGAGGGAAGGATACAATCCCTAAGAATTGCTTCCAAATTGGATGGGATGAACGAGTTAGATATGGAAATGTTTTGAGCTTTTAACTGCTGACAGAACAAAGCTGCATTCTCCAATCAATCTGACATTTGACAAACAGGAATGCACAACTCTTGAAAACTGTGTCCCAACTGGATGAAAAATAGTTACAGCAAGAAATGTTTTCCCCACTGAAACCACTGTGAATGGATATAGAATAAGATTAAAAATGAGTACAGGAAACTAAAAACACATTTTAAAGAACAAAATGAACCCAAAATGATTATGACTAAAAATCCAATCCATACTCCATCCATCCAAATGGAGAACCATTTGATAGGTGGGAGGGAGAGGTAAAGTAATAGACAGACATTTAAATAAATCAGTAATTTATTTTTATTGACATATATTCATACTATTTTTGTGTTGCTGTTAAACTCTCCCCCCATTTCATAAAGGTGAGGGGGAAAAGTTGCTTATAATGATGCCCTCAGGCTGCCATCTGAAGAACACTTTCCTGCACCCTCCATGGAATAAAACTGAGCTTACTTCTGAGTAGACCTGCTTAGGATTGCTCCCTTTAGCACAAGAGTAATGTGCAGCCATCACTTAACCCTCAGTGGCTAAGCTGCCATATAGGTTCATATCAAGAGAGATGGTCCTTCAGGTAAGAGATATCCAGGTGGTAAAGGACTTTAAAGGTTAAAAATCAGCACCTTAAATTGAATGCCATTCAACTGTTATGTTCAACTATTGTGTGTTTTTATATCCTTGCAATTTGTTGTTGCTTAGTCAGCTGCTACCTAAATTGAGAGTATTGCTGTAAAGCAGGATATCAGTGCTTTGAGCAAATAACTCCTCAGGGGACTGTTCAGTTTCTCATCGTGTAGTTTTGTAATTTAATAGTCTCCGGTATGTATTCACTCGTGAATCCTGTATTTTCAAAATTATTTTAACTCTGTTTTCTGGTACTCACATTAGATATATTGTTGACTAGAAAGAAGTGTGCGGAAAATCATATTCTAATGAACTTTTCTTAAAGTCTGCATAGCAAAATTGTACTCCATTATCAGTTACCAACCTTAGAGGGTATATCATATCTAGCAAAATTAACTAAGCATTTTATCCCTTTTAAATTAAACAACTTTCTAAGCCTCTGTTCTGTCTTTAGGTTTAGGCATTTTAGGACTGCCATTGCTCTATCATCATCTATTTTTCTGGCCATGCTCCTCTGAAGTTTTGACCCAAATTAAAATGTTAATTATATGTGCCTTGCCCTCCACTATCTGCTGCACATTTTTGTGGAAAATGTCAAAAACAGACCAGAAACCAAATGGTGAATGTATAAAACAGTATCTCCCTAGTGGTATACACAATATTTTAGATTTTTCTATCAGCATATACCAGAGTCCCATCTAATGACTAAAAATGTCATCCATTCTGGGACTAGGAAAATATTCGCTTTTCACTAAGGGTTTTTTTTTAATCTAAGCAAATCAAAGGGAGCCATGCTATGCACTTAACAAGGTGATGATGCACTGCACCAAGGTTACACTGAGATATGCCAGCACAAGTGGGGAATCCACCAATGCATCTCTGGGTGCACGGCTGCCAAGGTGTGCCTGTGCCACAGGGATGCTGTGCTGGTGCAGCCCAAGGCCCAGCACAGCTTTGACGGTGTCCAGAAAGATCTGAGGGGTGAGCAAGGCAAGAAGCAGGGCTAAGGCAGTCTCCTAAGCCTCCTAAGACCCCTCAGTTTCATCCCAGATGTCAAGGAAAAAAGAAAAGAGGTGGGGGGAGTAACCCAAAATGATTGACTCACGAACGAAAAAGGCTAGTTGCAAACCAATATATGTCCGATTACTAAAAATGATATGTGTAAAAGAAATATTATCAAAATACTAGTATTTATTATAAAACGATTAAAAACATTTATGGGTCCAACTGTAGCCTCATACAATGTATACAAAAGGGAACTAATGCAGCCCAGCACATTTCGGCCCGAATCGGCCTTCTTCGATGGTCAGACAATGGGTGTGATCACAATGGCAGCTTAGGGTGACATTGTACCAGTTTAAAATGTTGTGGGGCATATCGTCCAGACAGCACACCCTGCTGCGGGTTACTCATGCAGACACCCTGTGGTCAAGCATCCACATCACTGCAGCGCCTCAACCATGGAGCTCACTGCCTGGTTTTTAAAAATGCAGGTGGGTGCGTGTGCATATGCACATATAGGCAAAAACTCCACAAAAAAACCCCAAACCCCAGTGGCAGAAATGGATCTGCAGGTTCAGACCACCAATCCATTCTGTGCGTGTTCCCCGGCATTCAGACATCCAGCCACATGCAATGAATGCCTGGGGAACCAGGAGCACCACTTGTGATGCGGCGTCTTCTTAACCCAGCTCCAAGTCATCCTATGACGGGGTGAGTGTGCCTGGAGCACTCCTGACAGACATGGCTGAGGGTGACTGTGCCCATTTGATCCGAAGGGGAGGGGTGGCTATCATGGGCCAAACTGTGGGGTGGCCCTGTCCAGCGGAAAAAACGGGAACACTGAAAAAGGACTCCTATGAAATATTTTCTCATTTACAATGTGAAAAAGGCTTCTTTAGCCAAGGTTTTCACATTCAAAATGTATAGCATGATGAAAAAAATCTGAGGACTTTTTCAGTTTTTCCAACAGAAAAATCGAGCAATTTGGGGTCACACTGAAACCATACACCCCGCCTATGAAACATTTTCCTTTTTCAAATGAGAACATCCTTGTCTTACAAAGCATCTTACTCATTCCAAATGTACAGCATGGGAACTTTCCCAGTTTTTCAGTGGCAACATTGGGGCACTTGGAGAGCACTGGGAAAAAAAGAAATCTCCTAGTGTGGACATCCACAATAGTTTCAAGGTCCTGCTGCCTGGCATGTTCAGCTCTGATTTATCATTTGTTTTCAAATACTAAAAAGTATTTATTTATTTATTTATTTATTTTCGGAAATGGTTTAGAAAGTCTATATACCATCTCTCCAGAGACCTGTTTGAGGTGGATATTTATTTTTAACTACTCTTTTACAACAGTTCCACATGCCTTACCTTTTCAATAAATCTTAAAGTTGAGTTTGGTGGTAATCCTAAAACTGAGATGTTATTTCCTTTCCTAATAATAAACTCTACTATTCTTATCTTTGAATTACTTCAGTCCTAAAAGAACCCAGTGCTGGAATGATATTGCCCACGTAAGGGCTTTGTATTACCTCCTACCATCAATGTAATTTCAGTTTACATTTTAAATGGTTCCAGCATTGCCTTTCAGTCCCCTTTCAGTCTCCAGTAATTTCGGTTTCATTTTGTCTGCATGTTTCCAATTGTCATGCCCATCTTTGTCAAGAAAAATGAATAAAAGATCAGAAAATGTCAAAATGCCAAGGATAGTGGTAAGGTCTCAGGCGTCTCGTGCCTAGAATGGGCAAAGGACAGGGGGCAGCGGGGCAGAAGCCCAGATTGAGTCAGGAGTGCCTCCCACCTGCCGGCCCTTGGTCCCTTGGCCTTTGATGGCTGCTCTCCTGCAGTTTCTCTCTCTTACAGTTGTGGAGCTGATGGGCAGCTGCCTGGGACTGAAAACAAAATGCCCCCTGTCTCTGTGACCCTGCTGCAACATCCCTGTGCCTTTCAGGAGGTTTCAGTGGCCATCTTCTCCTTGTCCATGCTGTCTGCCCACACCGCTCTCTGAGCATGGGAAAAGACCATAGGCCTGGCTGTGGCTTGCCTCCGTTTCAGGGTGAGATTTGGGGGAGTGGTGTGCTGCTGGCTGCTCCTGTCTGTCTGTGCCTTCGAGTCATTCTGCTGCCTGCTGTTGCCTGCCTGGGAAGATGTTCTGTGACAGGTGTGCCTTTTCTTTTAATAATTTTTAAAATATTGTTATGTATTGGGACTGAACCAGAGACTGGCTGAGCTTGGAGCACAAGAACAATAGCCTACCAGGACTCTGGAAGTAACCAATCAAGTAGTAATGTTATGTAAATAGCCTATAACTGGTAGTGGGATGTGTTTGGGTGTGGCAATTGCATGCAATTTAATAGAGCTGTGGCTCTGGGGTCTTGTCTTGCTCAAATCACAAATAAAGTTGAGCTGATCGCCGGACTCGAGCCTGCTCATCCATGGAACCCACTATTTAACAAATATTATTTCAGGTTTTCCCATTTTTGCATGGGGGGTTGTAGTAGGAGGGAAAGGAGTCCTTTGTTTTCTTTCTGCTTCTTTTAAAAAATAGTTCCCTGAAGGGTGGGGTAGCACTGTTTTCAAAAGGGTTTAACAGCTTATGTTGTTTGGTGGGGTTCTCTTGGCTTGTTTTAGAAGTTTTAACTGCTTCTCATTTTAACGTGTAAAAGATTCAAGTTTCAGGGGGGGCATTTTTCAAGTTCTTACTCTTTTAAGAAGTGTATCGTTTGGCATTCTTCTAGGTCTGGCTTTACAGTTGTTCTTCTATAGTTATTGTGAAGATCTTTCAGTGTTGTGTCTTTTGGGGGAGTGGTTTTGTGGTGATCCTGTTCATTTTGAAAAAATTAATTGTTCTGAAGGAAATTTCTGGTTAGGTTTTAATAACAGTTAACTATAGGTGGGGGTTCAGATGTTTGAAAAACACGAAATAAATTTTAGCTGACCTGGGCTTTAAAACAACAGAACTCAGGGGTTAAAGGTGTGGGGGGGGGGCTGACCTTTTTTTAAAATGAAGTCTGGTTTTCAGAAAGACCAGGAATTAGCTTAATTTAAAAAAAAAAGAGGCTTCACTTACAGGCTTGGGGGAAAAATACATGGAGGTTGTTAAAAAGAATTCCATTCTTCCATCACAGGTTGTAGTTACAAAAAGATTATGCAAAAAATTAGTTGGATTTTAGACTAGAAAGTCAGAAGCAGGTTTTTTTTTATTATAATCCAGTTGAAGTGAGCCTACGTGTAGCTTTAAGTTTACACCAAAAAACTTTGGCTGCTGGGTCTGAGTTGGGTAATCATCTGCTGCGCCAACAGCAGGCTTTGGAAATCTGCTTGAAATCTGCCTGTGCCAGGCGTGAGCACCTGGGGGAGGGGCAGAAGAGTGCCCTGGACAAGGTGGCCTTGGAGGTGAGCCTGATGCAGGAGGAGAGGCAGCTCAGTGACGAGGAGTAGCCGACTCTCTCCTGGACAGTGGAGGAGTTCACCAACGCAGTGTTGTTGGACATATCGAGGCTGGGTTGTGTCAGTCCCTTGATCCAAAGATGGCTGCCCCTCTGGACCAAGGCACAAAATATGCAGGCCTCATTCCAGCAGAGCGTGAGCTGGTGCAGAGGCTGCAAGAGGGCATCAGGACGTGCCTGGAACTGCTCCCCAAGCAGAAGGTCTACATTTTGGTGATGACCCTTTGTAACCTGCCCATCACACAGCCCTGCACAGCATACCACACTGCTCATTCGCTGGAGAGACAAGCTGTCTCAAGGTGTGGGGCAGTTGTAGCCACGAGGGGTCTGCAGCCTCCAGGAGAGGAGGAGATGGGAGGAAGCAGCCCCCTTCTGGGCAGAGTCCCCCATCAGCCACTCTTACAACGGCCATGGCAATGAAAGCCATTGGGCTTGGCAGTCAACACCACTGGTATGTGAGGAGGATGCACCAGGTGTGTGTGTGGGGGATGCAGTGGTGAGGGTCTAGCTATTTGAGCTCTACGAGTGATGCGTCACTGATCTGCTGAGTTACTGGGTTGGAAAAGAGATGGTCTGTGACTTGGAAGTTCCTCTTGTGCCTTCTGACGAGTGTGCAGAGTGAGCACGTTTTTACCCAGTTGGGCAATGTTGTCAGCTTCTACCACATGTCTTCTCTCCTGGAGGGTTGAGCAGTTGGTCTCCTTGAAGGTGCTACTTGTCAGCTACTCTCCTACATCTGGGTAAAAAAAATGAGGAACACACATACTGGATGGGGGATACACTTCTGAGTAGCAGTGTCTGTGAACAAGATCTTGGGGTACATGTGGTGGTTGTGTCCAACTCTTGGAAATTCTATGGGCTGGCTCTCTCCACATTTTCTGATCTTGTACTGTTCCTTTGTGTCAGCTAACACTGCCATGCCTTGGAAAGTGTGGGGAGTGGAGACCTGGGGCTCGCTCATCTCCCTCCTTTCCCTCCCTTCTCCGCTCCATCCGCTTATCTCAGCATGTGCCTTGGAGTGGCGGCGTCTCCTAGCTCTCCTTTTCCCGCTGGGAAGCTAATGGCCCTGCTTTAGCCCGCACTGCGGGGTGCCTGCTTATTGGCTTGGCAGTAACTGGGGGGTCTCCTCTGAAGGGGGTATAACCTTTGGGGTTCACGCCTTCCTGGCCATTTCTGACACAATAGTTTAAGGTATCTCATGTACTTTCTCCCTCAATAAACTGAATCTATTGAAGATTTTGGTGTTGAGTGATTGAGTGATTGATTGGGAACCCTGACACTTTGAGTCATTCCATGCTCAGGATGGTGTTGACTGAAAGTTAAATATGAACAGCCAGTGTGATGCGATGACAAAAAAAGGCTAGTGCATTCTTGGGAAGTATCAACAGAGGCCGGCATAGGAGTTAAGGGGACTGTCTTGAAATGGTTTTCTTCCTTTCTCCATGGTCAGGGACAGAGGGTGGTGCTTGGTGAGAGGGTCTCCCCATGGTATCCACTAGAATGGAGTGGAGTGGAGTGGAGTGGCACAGGGGACCATCCTCTTGCCAATGTTGTTTAACATCTATATGCGCCCCCTTGCCCAGTTAGTCCAGAGTTATGGGCTGGGCTGTCACCAATATGCTGATGACATCCCGCTCTATCTGTTAATGGACAGCCATTCATCTTCTGTTCCGGAAATGCTGGGTGAGGCCTTGGAAGCTGTGGCTGGATGGTTGCAGCAGAGTCGGCTGAAGTTAAACCCATCGAAGACGGAGGTCCTGTACCTAGGTCGAGGGGGCATGGATGTGGGCACCACGCTTCCCACACTCGAAGGGGCATCTTTGGTGCCAGCCCAAATAGTGAGGAGCCTGGGAGTAACACTGGATGCCTCTCTGTCCATGGAGGCCCAGGTTGCTGCCGTTGCCAGGTCTGCATTCTTCCATCCTAGGCAGCTCAGGCTACTGAAGCCCTATCTCTCCCCCCAGGACTTAGCTACAGTGATCCATGCAATGGTCACCTCCAGGCTTGATTGCTGCAATTCGCTCTACACAGGCTTACCCTTGAAGCTGATCCAGAAATTACAACTATTACAAAATGTGGCGGCACGCCTGCTGATGTTGATGCCTGTGCAGGCTCATGCACTGCACTGGTTACCAGTTGATCCACTTCAAGGTGTTGGTAATAACCTTCAAAGCCTTATACAGCCTTGGACCAACATATCTGAGGGACCGCCCCTTCCCATATATGCCTCAAGGAGTGTTACACTCTAGTAATCAACCTCTCCTGGTGGTCCCTGGCCCAAAAGACATCCGTCTAGCCTCGACCAGGGCCTTCTCTGCCCTGGCCCCCACCTGGTGGAACGTGCTCCCCATTGAGATCCGGGCCCTGTGGGATCTTAGTTCCACAGGGCCTGCAAGATGGAGCTGTTCCACCAGGCTTTTGGTTGAGGCAGCGGGCGTCCACATATGGCCTCCCGAAGGTTGCTGTCTCCTACCTACTGGCCACCCATTTACCAGCAACAAGCCATATCCATCAGTATTAATGAGTCAGACTTTTCACCAGCAGGCAGGGACAATCCTGCCCAAAAAAGGGACGGCGAAAGCCAGGCCCCCCCGTGCCCTGCAAGCCAGAGCAGGTGTGCTGGAGTATGAATCGAGTGGGGGGGAGGAGATGGAACCAGCGGGAAAAGGCCAGGTCCTGCTGTAAGTGGCACGGAGCAGCAGGACTCAGCGATGGAGGCGCCTAAACGTGTTAATCAAACACTTGAACAATATTTACGGTGTTTCACAAACTATCAACAAGACAATTGGGTGAAATTACTGACTTTAGCTGAATTTTGTTATAATAATGCTCACCACTCATCCATAGGAGTATCACCATTCAAAGCTGCCCTCGGCTATGACAGCCCCCTGATTCCTTTTCTAACATCAAACCCCGGGAAACGGGGGGAGGCATCCGACTGGTGTAAAGCATCAAGGGAATTGTGGCCACAGATATGTGAGACATTGGACATTGCCAAGGCAGCTTACAAGTACTAGGCTGATAAGAAACGGGTGGAGGGTTGGGTTCTGAAGCCTGGAGATCAAGTATATGTGTCCACAAAGAATCTGCAACTTTCTCAGTCCTGTCAAAAATTGGCATGGAAATACATTGGTCCTTTTAAAGTAGTTCGGTTGATTAATGAAGTAACTGTTGAATTGGACTTGCTGTGGCAGCAGCCATGAAATTAAAAGACGCCTGCTCCTTGGGAGGAAAGTGATGGTGAACCTAAACAGCATGATAAAAAGTAGAGACATCACCCTGCCAACAAAAGTCCACATGGTCAAAGCAATGGTACTCCCAGTAATCATGTATGGCTGCGAGAGTTGGACTATAAGGAAGGCCGAGCGCCAAAGAATAGATTCTTTTGAACTATGGTGCTGGAGAAGACTCTTGAGAGTCCCTTGGACTGCAAGAAGATCCAATCAGTCAATCCTAAAGGAAATCAACCCTGACTGTTCCCTGGAGGCCAGATAATGAAACTGAAGCTCAAATACTTTGGCCACCAAATGAGAAGGGAGCACTCACTGGAGAAGACCCTGATGCTGGGAAAGATTGAAGGTCAAAGAAGACGGGTACGGCAAAGGATGAGATGGTTAGACAGTGTCATAGATGCAACGAACATGAAATTGAGCAAACTTCAGAGGATGGCGGAAGACAGGAAGGCCTGGCGGGATCTGGTCCATGGCGTAGCGAAGAATCAGACTTGACTGTGTGACTGAACAACAACAAAAGAACCTAAAACATGTCCATCCAATTTTCCATTTCATCTTATTGAAACGCAGTCCAGAAAGTAATCAATGGCGCCCGGAACCGGCAAGACCCTATCCTAGTGGAGGGTGAAGAACATTACGAGATCTCAGACATTCTGGACTCTAAAATGAAACGTATTATCTGGTGGAATGGGTGCATTGGGGTCCCGAACATCGGGAATGGGTGGAGGGAAAGGATGTTCAGGCCCCTGACCTTTTGAGGAAATTCCTCAGCCATTTCCCGCACAAACCGGGAGATCTCCTGGCTGCTCCAGGAGGAGGTTGATATATTTTTAAGGGGGCAGGATGTCAGCTAGCTGCCATTTTTTATGTGCACCTGTCCTTTCCTGACTGTGGCGCTACGGCACATGCTTGCTTGCTTGCTCTGCTAGCTTGCTGTAAACAGCGATAGGGAGGCTCTCCTGAGACTGTGCAAACTGGCGCTGCCAGACTGGGCTACCTGAATAACCTTGAGGAAGAGGGAGGACTTGTGTTCCACCGTTGGTGTGAATATTTCTGCTCTCATGAGGCACGGAGACTCTCCCGTTCATTATGTAACCTCCCGCCGGGAGAATTCCTGCCCACACGCTTGGATTTCATTTGCTTAGCCATTTGCAGCATCACGCTATATGAAGGGATGCATCCGCCCATTGTCATTCCTAACAATATCCCTGTAGATCACGACAACGGACCTGTAACCTAATAAAGCGTAACGTTTCCCTGGAATCGTGTGTGGAGATTTACTTGCTGTTGATCCTGACACTATAACTACTGATTTTAAATGTTTATAATGTAAATGTTTTATTGTGTTTTAAACCTTATTGTATTATTTAAGATGATGTGACCTGCCCTGAGCCCACCCATGGGATGGGCGGGATACAAATACGAAAAATAAATAAATAAATAAATAGCAAGATGTCATTGTCTTGCTGTACACTGCATTGGTCAGACCGCACCTGAAGTATTGTGTGCAGTTCTGGAGGCCTCACTTCAAATAGGATGTGGATGGAATGAAACAGGTGCAGAAGAGAGCAATGAGGATGATAGGGGGCCTGGAGACCAAGCCCTGTGAGGAAGACTGAGGGACTTGGGAGTGTTCAGTCTGGAGAAGAGGAGGTTGAGGGGACAGGATTGCTCTCTTTAAATATCCGAAGGGCTGTCACTTAAGAGGGGGGCAGGGAGCTGTTCCTGTTGGCAGCAGAGGAGAGGACTCGCAACAATGGCTTTAAATTAAAGGCAGGAAGGTACCACCTAGATATTAGGAAAAACGTTTTGACAGTAAGAGTTGTGCCACAGTGGAATCAACTGGCTAGGGAGGTGGTGAGCTCCCCCTCACTGGCAGTCTTCAAGCAGCAGCTGGACAACACTTGTCAGGGATGCTCTAGGCTGATCCTGCCTTGGACAGGGAGTTGGACTAGATGGCCAACTTGCCCACCCTTCCAACCTGTGTGATTCTATGATTCTAGGAACTACCCAGCTTTGGACATTGAGAGTGAGTGAAATGAGCATGTGCTGCACCTGCGTCCTTCCAGTATGATGGAATTGGGTGGAGAAATGCTCTTCCCAAAAGTTAAAACTCAGAAGCACTATATAAAATCTGCATTCCAGATGGCTGGCTTTTGGGGGTCTCCCGGCCTCTGCAGTATCCCCTTAGGGGACCGCCAAGTGGTACCCCTCTTGATCCAGTGGCTGGCTGCTCCCACAGTGGTGGCCCTCAGGACTGAGCTGTAGAAGAGGGGAAGCCAAGTCAGTGAACGTGGCAAATTCTGGAATCTTTTCGTCTCTCAGTGGTTCAAGCCTTACCTTGAGTTTGCTGTGTCTCCTTTTTTTATTCCCGTTTTATTCCTCTGTCTGTCTTCATTAGCCCACCGGCATTGTGCTGGGATTAGTAAGGTAGTTTCCATGGTTTCTAATTTTCACTTTCTATCTTTCTTTGCTGGACTCATTAAATTACTCATTACTTCACTGCATTTTACAGGAGACATATTTATTGTATTAGCTACACAATGGCTAGATTAGTAAATGATAGGCAGTGTGCACTTTGAATTAGTATATTCCGAGAATTGAGAGGAAATGCAAGATGTATAGGTGTTATCTAGCAGGTGTAGTATAACTAGGGGAGAAAATGCTTTTTAAGTGCTTATTCTATATCAACAGAATATGCCTTATAGCAACAAACAAGCCAGCCCTCCTTTGCATAAGAGATTAACAGTAACTAACCTGAGTTGCCAAAATATCCACATTGCTCTGTATGGGGCCCTTACGGAAGCATTTTGCTTTATAAAACAAAGGGGAGAAAAGAAGTTAAAAACAGAGTAGGGGGTTAAAATTAAAAATTAGAATTTTATTCTAAAAATATTCAATATATCCCAAAATCTACTGTTCATAGTAGATGAACCTCCCTTATGAGATACACATGAAACTGCCTTCTACTGAATCAGACCCTCAGTCCATCAAAGTCAATATTGCCCACTCAGACTGGCAGCAGGTCTCCAGTGTCTCGGAAGGAGGACTTTCACATCACCCTGGTCCTTATCACTGGAGATGCCGCCAGGGACTGAGCCTGGGACCTTCTGCAGGCCAAGCAGGGCCTCTGCCTCTTAGCCGTGCTGGGAGGTTGCTTAGACACAGCCAAATCCTGTGGCAGAGTGGCGATCCGAATCAGGGTCTCCTGGATCCGACATTCCGGTGATCACGTCACAATGACTCGGACAGCTCTGAGAAGGAGTTAACACCCCCCCCCCCTTGCTGCTACTGCTGCTGCTGCTTTTTCTCATCAGTGTGGTGTGGCAATTAGAGTGTCGGATGAGGATCCAGGAAATCCTGTCATGGAAGCTTGCTATGGGTGACCTGGGGCCAGTCACATCCTCTCAGCCTAACCTACCTCACAGGGTTGTTATGAGGATAAAATGGAGGTGAGGAGAAAAATGTATCCTGTTTCAGGCCCCCAGTCTGGGAGAAAGGCAGGGTGTAAATGTAGTAAAATTAAAAAAATTAAATGTAAAAAATGTATTGTGTCATTTGGCTGCGAGGTGATGGGTCCAACCAGATTTTCCACTAGTGAAACAGAGTGAATGGGTCCCCTCTCCCCACCAAAATGGCTACACTGGGGATCATGGGAGGACCTGCATGCATGATGGGAGTTTGTTTAGGGTGGGGGATTGGGTGAGACTGATCTTTCTAGATCCAACCCAATGACTTATGATGCTTGAAAGATGCTACAAGAATAAATGCCCTTTTCTGCACCTTTTTCAATGCTATATCTTTTTTGAGGTGCGGTGACCAGAACTGTACACAATAGTCCAAATGAGGCCTCACCATAGACAGGGGCATTATGATACTGGCTGATTTGTTTTCAGTTCCCTTCCTAACAATCCCCAGCAATTTGCCTTTTTTATTTCAGTCATGTACTGAGTTGACATTTTCAGGGAGTTTACAACTCCAAGATCTCTCTCCTGGTCAGTTGCCGCCAGTTTGGACCCCATCAACATATATTTATAATTAGGATTTCTGGCTCCAATGTGCATTAGTTTGCATTTGCCCACGTTGAACCTCAGTTGCCACATTGATGCCCACTTGCCCAGCCTCAGCAGATCCCTGTAGAGTGCCTCGCAGTCCTTCCTGGTTCTCACCACCCTGAACAACTCCGTGTCATCTGCAGACTTAGCCACTTCACTGCTTTCTCCCAACTCCAAATTATTAATGAACAAGCTAAAAAGCATCTAACCTAGTGCCAAGCCCTGTGGTACCCCAGTGCTTACCACCCTCCACTGTGAAAACTGCCCATTTATATTCACTCTCTGTTTCCTGTTAATTAACCAGTTTTTAATCCACAAGAGGACTTGTCCCCGTACCTTAAGACTACTGAATTTACTTAGAAGCCTTTGATGAGGAACTTTTTCAAAAGCTTTCTGGAAGTCTAAGTAAACAACATCTATTGGGTCCCCCTTATCCACATGTTTGTTCACCCCCTCTCAAAGAATTCTAAAAGGTTAGTGACACAAGAACTTCCCCTACAGAATCCATGCTGACTCTTCCTCAATAGCTTTTGTTCATCAATGTGTACACTAATTCTCTCCTTAATATTGGTTTCCACTAACTTACCCAGTATTGACATCAGACTGACTAGCCTGTAATTTCCTGGATCTGCTCTGGAACCCTTTTTGAAAGATGGGGATTATATTAGCTACCTTCCAGTCCTCAGGAATGGAGGCAGATTTAAGTTCACATTTCAGTTCTTTCAGAACTCTTGGATGTATGCCATCTGGGCCTGGTGATTTGTCAGTTTTTAATTTGTTCATCAGGCATAGGACCTCCTCTCTTGTCACCTTCATCTGACTCAGGTGGTGCTATTTGCAATCTGCCTGGGTCCAAGGTTTAGGGTTAGGCACTTTCTATAACCATCATAAAGATGTAATTTAAAAATTTGACTCAGAAAACAGATCTATAGATAATGATGTGTCCTGGTATAACAAAATCCAAGCATAAGTAGTGCTCAGACTCAGAAGGCATGGATTTGGAAGACCATCAGCACTTAGAGACTTCCTGCAGCCGCCTTTTATTCATAATTGCTTTAGCATTCTATAGACAGCAGACTTCAATATTGCTGAGCCTTTTCACATGCCCTTTCATTTGATTGCTGTCAGATACAGAGCACCATATTACACAGATCATTGATCTGACGTACTGTGAGAACTCTGTCTCTTTCCTATGGCAAATATTCATAAGCACCAAGGGGACAAGAGGGACACAATTGCACTAAAACAGCTCCAGTAAGATGTCTGTGATCTGGACTTCCTTTGTCTATATATTTGGTCCATCCAAAAGAGCTTTAATTTCATTTGAAAATATTTTAGTAGCAAAATCTAGGCGTGTGTTGGCACTGATAACTGCGGGGTACTGCTGCACAAATGAGAGAAGCAGCCTCTTTGAGGTGCTGTCATGTGATAGCTGCTTGTTTCAGTATCTCCTTATTGCCTTCCCCCTTACCTTGAAGCTACCTAGCCTGCTAGAGGACTTTGTGCAGACTGTGCTCAGCTCCTGACTTTTCTGCAAGTCATTACATCGGTGGGGACACACAGTCTTTCTCTTTTTTCCCCCCAATTTATAATTTTTATTTTTTATAAACACCCAAACAAACCATACAACAGTTATTAACCATATATCGGTAACTATAACCATACATAAATGCCTAGAAGAAATTCTGTAACAAAATCAAGATTCATATCACATAGAAAAACACCTTAACAAAGGAGTACAGTAGGTTTGTATAATAAGGATTTTTTGGTACAATGTTACTATTTGCTAAATAGTCTACTATAGGAAACCAAATTGCTTGAAAAAGCTTTTGTTTATTTGCTGTATTCTTTCCACTGTTTTTTTCTGAAATCCGGCTAAGCACAAAATATTCCCAAAGTTTGTTTTGCCAACAATATAATGATGGAGCTTCTTTCGCTTTCCAAAATTGGGCAATTGAAATTCTGGCAATTGCAATCAGTATTGCTGTTTGCATCTTTACACTTTTGACCTCCAAATCTACAATCCCCAATTCTAGTACAACAGATTCTAAAGAGGCAGGCAAATGGACAGCATTAATTTTAACAATTTGCAATAAAATCTGTTTCCAAAAATCTTGGATTATTGGGCAATACCACCAACAGTGGGCGAAATCGCCCACCTGACCACATTGCTTCCAGCATATAGATGGAATAGTTGGTTTCATTTTATGGAGCCTGGCTGGTGTCAAATACCACCTGTGTATAACCTTGAATGTATTGAATCGGACATTAAATACTGGTGATGTGTTAGTTGGTAGTGCCCATATTTTTTGCCAGGTATCTTTTGTTAGTGTTTGTGTACAATCCATATCCCATTGATTTTGG
>NW_015174323.1:92621-101819 GCF_001447785.1 Gekko japonicus | reverse complement strand
TGTAATTTTATAATCTTCTTCTTGTATCTGCTGCCAATGTAGTTTTTCTTGCGTTGTTAATAATCTCGTTATATTAGAGAGAATTACTGCCTCACGATATAACTTTAAGTCAGGGAAATCTAAGCCACCATCTCTCGCCTTTCTCCTCAGTGTGCTAAATTTTATCCTAGGTTTTTTGTACCCCCAGAAAAAATCTATCAAGTCTTGTTGCCATTTCCTTAACACATTGTTATCAATGTGGATGGGTAGTGCCCTAAATAAGAAAAGGAACTTGGGTAAAACGAAGCTTTTAATTATATTGAGTTTATCTGCCCAAGTAAAGTTTTGTGTTTTCCATTGCTCAAACTTTTGCTTTGTTATTTTAACTACTTCTGAGAAATTATATTTGACTAAATCTTTTAAATCATTCGGAATAATCACTCCCAAGCATCTCCACCTTTCATTTGTCCATTTAAATGGAAATTTAGCCCGTAAATGCGATTTTAGTTGTTCTCCTATACATATTGGAATTATAGTAGATTTACTAAGGTTTATCTTCAGACCAGTTATAGTTTGCATCTCCATAAAAAGCTTTTGCAACGCCTCTAAGGATGTATTTGGGTTAGATAAAAAAATCAATAAATCATCAGCATACATACTAATCAGGTGTTTTTGACTTCCAACACGTATTCCGGTAATATCTGGGCAGGACCTTATTAGCTCCGCCAGAGGCTCAATGGCTATGGCGAATAATAGAGGCGACAGGGGACAACCCTGTCGTGTACCTCTACTCATGTTTATAGATTTGCTTAAGTTATTATCAACTCTAATATTTGCTATTGGGTTATTATAAATGGAACTAATAGCATTTAAAAATTGTGCACCAAAGCCCATTTGATGTAGTAACAATTTTAAGTATTCTATACTGACACTGTCAAAGGCTTTCTCCAAGTCTACAGTGAACAAAATAGCCTCTTTTTGCTGCCTTTTGCAATGAGAAATAATATTTAACGTTCTATGTATATTATCCATCATGGATCGGTTAGGGATAAATCCAGTTTGATCAGGATTTATATAATCAGAGATAAATTTTTGCAATCTTTTCGCTAGGATAGTGGATAGAATTTTGGAGTTGCAATTTAAAAGTGCTATAGGCCTATAAGACTCCGGTTTACTTAGATCTTTGCCTTCTTTAGGAATAGTAGTAATAATGGCTTCTCTCCAAGAAGGAGGTTTTCCACCAGCATGTAAAATTGTATTGCAAATCCTAGCCAGTATACCTGATAAGTTTTTACTAAAGGTTTTATAAAATTCGGGGGTATAACCATCCCTTCCTGGGGCTGTGTTAGGTTTTAGATGTTTAATAGCTTCTTGTACCTCTTTTTCTGTGACATCTTGGTTTAAAAGTAGTTTATGCGGCTCAGATAAGGTTTTGGCGATATTGTTCTCCTTTAAATAGTTTTTAATAACTTCTACAGGGGTGTTGATTGCAGAGTATAATTTTTCATAATAGGTAGCAAAAACCCCTGCTATTCTGGAGGAGGAGGTATGCTTAATTCCCTGTTCATCATTTAAAGAAAAAAATTTCCGTTCTAGATTTTTACGATGGACTCGCCATTTTTATATCTTTAGGGTTTTGGGGTTTCGTTGCCAGTAACGTTGTTTTACGTAAAGTAAATGCTTTTGTATCTGCTGTGAATCAGAGGCTTCTACAAGCCTACGTGCAGCTAACAGTTCTTTGTAGATTTTTTTACTGCAAGTTGTCTTATGCAGCGTTTCTAATTGTTTGACTTTTTCCATTAATGTGTCTAATTCTTTTGTCTTTGTTTTTTTCAGATAAGAGGTCATGGAAATCAATTTGCCCCTCAATACTGCCTTAAAGGCATCCCATAAAATTCCATCTTGTACTTCACCATTGTCATTTACCTCAAAATATTCAGTTATAGCCTGTACAATATCCTCTCTGTTTAGTGTATTTAATAAAATTGAGTTATTCATCCTCCAGATTTTGTCTTGTTGTTTTACAGTAGAATTATTCAGGTGGCAGTCTACATATGCATGATCAGTCCAACGAAAGGGTCCTATAACCGACTCTGTAATTTTTTCACAAGCATTGTACGATACCAAAACATAATCAATACGTGTATATGTATGAAATCTAGTTGAAAAGAAGGTATAATCTTTCTCAGTCGTATGATGTCTCCAAATATCTACTAAGTGATATTTCTCAAAAATTTTCCCCAATTCAGTATGTCTTTTCCTACAATTGTGTTTTGATATTTTAGAATGTGATTTATCCAAATATTTATCCACTATCATATTACAATCCCCTCCCAGGATTACCATCCCCGCCTGAAAGTTTTGGAGTTTTGACAAAGCCTCTTCTAAAAATTGTGTTTGCTGTGTGTTAGGAGCATACAAGGAGACCAGAGTAGTTTCATTACCATCTATTAAACCTTTGAGAAACACATATCTCCCCAAGGGGTCTGACATTAGATCTTTATATTCAAATTTGACTGTTTTTGCTATTAAAATTGCCACACCTCTGGCTTTCGAAGAGCCATGAGCTTGAAATTGATGATTGTACCACGAGGATTTTTATCATTACCTTGTCTTCTGTTTTCAAGTGTGTCCTTTGCATCAGGACGATATCAGGCCTGTCTTTCAAAAAAACTGAGGTTATTCTCCTTCTCTTAACACAATTATTCAAACCGCGGACATTAATTGTACGTATTTTGTATGTATCCATTTTTACCAATATAATTAACTTGTGTGAAAGGAAAAAACTGGCCTAGGAAAACTTCTATCACTAGGCTGAGTTTACAAACTTTAACAGTTACCTTAAACTAAAACACTAAACCTTTCACCCTCCCACCCACCCCCAAACCAAACCCTTAGGATTGAAAAACACAATCTTTCTCAAACTCTGCTCCAAGGTTCACCTTACGGGTGCATTGGAGGTGAATAATGGAAAGGAGCTGCTGTATACTCACAGGGACCCTCCTTGCCCAGCCCTCCACAGCCTCTGGGGAGAGGACATCATGATTTGACTGTCTGCACCCAGAGAAAGAAAAGCAAGAGCGATGGAGTGCTGTCCAGCGGGTTAGTGCTGAAGGACTCATCTATGCTTAATATCCCTTAACCTCCCACCCGGATCTCCTCTCCTCTCCCCTCTCCTTTTCCACTAAGGTTGAATCCAAGAACTTGATAAACTGCTATATTTCCCAACTGCTGTATATGTACATTATAATTCATGCCTGTAAGCAACCTGAACCATTAAGAGCCAAACTACATGTTACTGTTTTTAAAGAGTTCCTGTACAAAAACCACGTAAGGGGGAGCTATTTCTCCAGTTTTGCTACTCCATGTGCACAGATACTCCACAGACAGAATGGGCCTAATCTGCAAAAACCTGAATGTTTTTCATATCTCGCCTGCTTTCGTCTGTCGCCTGCAACCCCATTCATCAAACTTCACCCCAGGTTTCCTGATGCTCTTCACTAATTATTTCGATTGCTCGACAGCAGTGTGATTTGGGTGTTGAGAAATGATGCCAGTTTGGTGTAGTGGTTAAGTGTGTGGACTCTTATCTGGGAGAGCCGGGTTTGATTCCCCACTCCTCCACTTGCAGCTGCTGGATGACCTTGAGCAAGCCATCGTTCTCTCAGAGCTGTTCTTGAAAGAGCAGTTTCTGTCAGAGCTCTCTCAGCCCCACCTACCTTGCAGGGTGTCTGTTGTGGGGAGGGGAAGGGAAAGGAGTTTGTAAGACACTCTGAGACTCCAAGTGAAAGGTGGGGTATAAATCCAATCTCTTCTCTTCTTCTCTTCTTAACCTGCAGCTGGTTGCAGCATGCAGCTCACATGTGGAGCAGACCCGTGGGGGCAGTCCAAGAGGGGTACACACGCCCTTACACAGGGGAGGGGGGATGGTCTCTAGGCTGCTCAGTCCCCCACATTGCTGCTGGCACCTGATAAGCCATGCAGCTTGCCTCTGAAGGGGTGATGGTGAAGATGCAGAGAGTGTACGAGTCCCTGGGGAGAAGGGGAGCTTATGGTGGTGGCGATGGGTCCCTTGAGTGTGGGAGCAAGACGGAACATAGGAGTGTATCATCCAAAATTATGGATATGTGGAGCAGCCAATCAGCATGGCCGGCCTATCCCCCATGATGATGTTTGAAAGGGGCCAGACCTTTGCTCAGGGCACCTAAAGTTCTGAGGGGCCCTCCCTAGGTGGGAATTGAACTGGGGGGCTTTGGTCATGCCTTGCTTTTGGTCTGTGCTTGTCTTCCCACTCTCCCCGGCCCAGCCCTGTATGGCTGCTTGTGACGCCAGGACCTGATGCCCTATCTGGTATCTCATTCATGGGCACATAGGTGGGTGGGTAGTCAGGGAGCTGATCCCAAGTGTGGAAGGCACGGCCTCATGTTGTGCTGCCACTTGGCTGGTATCTGTGCACAAGCTGGACTTTGCCCGCCCTGCCTGGGAAATGAGCCCAGGCCTCCTCCTATTTGAGTGCCCTCCCCCAGTGAGCTGGCAGGGAGAGGGGCAGGACCTTGCACTCGTGTCTCCCCTTGTCACTGCCCCGGCATCTGCCTCTGCTGTCTGGCAAAAGGGCAGAGTGGGCTGCATAGGAGGACGCTGCAGGATTCCGTCCAGGAGTTCCCGTCGGGGCTACTGCTGCTCAGCCCACTTTTGGAGCTGGGGGGATCAGTGGCTCTTCCCTCCCTGTGTTTGGCTTTCTGCTTATGGCAGTGGGCAGTTGGGACATCGGGGGGGGGGCCTTGGAATCCTTGGCGGGCACTGGCTGACTACACCCATGTATCCCCTGCTCCTTGATCTGATGGGTTTGCCAACCTCCAGGTGGCGGCTGGAGATCTCCCGCTATTACAGCTGATCTCCAGGCGACAGAGATCAGTTCACCTGGGGAAAATGGCCTCTGTGGAAGGTGGACTCTGTGGCACTGGAGTCCCTCTTGAGGTCACTCTCTTCCCCAAACCCCACCCTTCTTAGGTACTTTCCAACCCAGAGCTGGCAAACTATGTTGCCTGGGACTCCTCTGCCCACTCCCCTGTTTGAAGCCTGGGCCGGCCGGGGGGGGGGGGGGGGGGGGAGCGGAGGCCCTGTGCAGACAGACCAGCGGGTGCTGACCAGGAGGGGGGCTTCCTGCCCCTTAACACTTATAGTAGATACTGAAAGATCATTTGTCATGTCTATTTATAAAGTCTAAAAAACATTTAATTGCTTTGAACTGGTAAAGATCTTCAGAACCCACATGTTTTTATTAAAAGCATTCACTGTAAAAGGTAGTAGTCCCCAACTGTTACTACTTTTGCCAGATGTAACTAATGCGGAAGCATCTTCACTCACTTGTTAGAAAGGGAAATTGTTGTCCCCTTGATATTGTATCTAGGTGCCAATCAGTGAAAAATGTTCATGGCCATTTACTTCAAGGGGTTTCCTACACCACGTTTCCTGCAAAACTGAGTCTCAAAGCACCGCATGATAGAAGCTACTAAAGCTACCTTAGTTTCCTGAGTTTGTTGCAACTCCAGCCCCCCACTCCAGGAGTGGCCTCTCCTGTCATCCTGGCTTTCTGTCCCCCCCCCCACCCGGGGCTGGGCCTTTACCAGCCCTGGAGCTCAATGCACTCAAAGCCCTTTGTGCTCCAAGTGGCATTTGGTCACATATGCCCCCAGTACTAATATGTTCAACACATTTTGCTTGACAACAAATAATTGTTCCGTTAAAGAAGTCAGCTACAACACCTGAATTCAAAAAACATACACCATTGGGTTTAATGAGGTTTTATTAAAAACATAAACTAATATTATGGGTTTTTTGGTATATAATGTAATGCCACAATTCAGTTTTCCCAACAATATATTAATTTATATAGCCATTATAGTCAACAATTTTCCATATATGTGTGTACAGAATCAAACAACTAAGAACAGATTACTAATTAAATTACAAATACTAATTAAATAAATATTTTATTTGGTGAAATGAAAGGGTGAAATAATTATTTATGGAAGTAAAGTTTTTTTATATACTGCATTTTAGTGCAGTCCTACCATTAGTGGCTAAAATATAGTTTTAAGATGCTGAACTGCAGGCTGGACAGTTGGTTGTTCAGCAGTTCGAGACCCGAGTGCCGCATGACAGAGTGAGCTCCCATTTCTGGTTCCAGCTCCTGCCAACCTAGCAGTTCGAAAGCAAGAAATTGCAGGTAGATAAATAGGTACCACTTTGATGGGAAGGTAACAATGTTCTGTGCGCCTTGGCAAACTGTCATGCTGGCCACATGACCACAGAAAACGTCTTCGTACAGCGCTGGCTCTTTGGCTTGGAAACGAAGATGAGCACCGCAACCCTAGAGTTGGATTCGACTGGCTTTTGAGCAAGGGAAACCTTTACTTTTACCTCTACTTTTGAACATCTATTGTTTAGTCTATCAGTGGCACAAATGAGAAAATAAAGCTAGGAGTCTCAAACTTGGCCAAAGGCTTCAGAATTATTGTGAGAGTTGCATTGTCAAAAATGAAGGGGATCAGAACCTCTTGGCCCACATTATCTTGAGAAATCCCCCTCCCCAAAACTCATCTTTCTTTAAAGCAGGCGTAACTCATCAGAAACTGAGGCCAGGAGTTTGGAAGTTGGCCACCAGCTCCAGGGTAACTGTGGGAATTCCAGTGCCAGCAATGAAGGGAATCAGAACCTCCTGGCAGTGATCAGCTCTAGAAGATCCCTCCCTTCTTTGCAATGGAGGCAAAAAGTTACTCATGAGAAGCCAGGACGATGCAGTCAGCACAGATAGGGGGTTTGGGGGTTGAAAATATCCCTTCTTTCATAAAAACAAAGGGGAGTTTAAGAACTTCCCTAAGCTCTCAGAGCCCGTGCAGTACAACAGCCTGACTAGGATCTAGGAGTACAATTGCCAGACCGCCCCCCAGTGGAGGTGAGGGTCCCCTGCCACCAGGCCCCACTGCCCTATTGCCAATCAGCTGGCTGATAGGGGGGACTTACCCAGAAAAAGAGCGAGGCCAGGTCAGTGTTGCAGCGACGTGTCTACGTCACTTCTGACATGACCCAGAAATAACATCATCACATTAACAACCTCAGGGTGATGCTCTGGTATTTGGGCAAAAACTCTGTGGTAGATGCCATGTTTACCATAAAGTTTTGCCCAAAAACCAGAATGTCACCCTGACTTCACTGCGTGATGACATTACTTCCAGGTCACGTGAGACACATCACTGCCATGTCAGCTGAGCCTCCCTCTCACTCCCTGTAAGTCCCCCCCCATTCCCTGCAGATTGCCAGGAGGGACCTGGCTACCCTACCCAGGAGACCCAGGTTCAAATTCATTCTCGGCCACGGCAGCTTGCTGAGTGACCTGGTGGCAGCAGCCACTGCACAACTTGACCAGCCTCAGCCCAGCAGCAGGGACCACCAAGCAACTTGACCTGGCCCAGCACTGACAATGTCCTGTGCAGCAGGGCCAAGGTGTGTGGTAGCCTCCACTGCTCAACTGGAGAGGCCGTGGCTCAGAGGCAGAGCCTCTGCTTGGCATGCAGAAGGTCCCCGTTTCAGTCCCCGGCATCTCCAGTTAAAAGGAGATGAATAAAGTGAAGCACCCAGGCCCATAGCCAGGATTTTTGAAATTCAGGGGGCCTTTAAATAAGTTGTGGGGGCACTGATGTCATGAAAATAAAAAATAACATTAGAATTTAAAAACTCATGCTTGCCAGTTGGAGCAGGCAGGAGCAGCTGGGGCAGGTAGCCGCTCCACCACGGAGGCTTTCGATGACAGGGCAAGATGCTCTGAGTGAGTAACAGAGTGAGGGGGCAGGGAAGCAAGCCGCTCTCGGGGAAGGGGTAGTGGGGCAGCAGGGGGCCTGGGCTAGATGGAAGTCATGGGGTCTTGGCAGGAAGTCAGGGGTCCAGCCCCCAAAATGCCCCACTGTAGCTACGGGCCTGGAAGAACCTCTGCCTGAGACCTTGGAGAGCCGCTCCCAGTCTTACTAAATTAGATTTTGCCTGGTTAGAGTTGGCACACAACTGGGCGTGGCCTGGAAACAACTGCCGGACAACTGGGCCTAACCTGGCCATGACTGTCACCACACTACTCAGCGTGGCACCAGTGGTGGCCACCAGACAACTCAGCCTTGGCCTGGCCCCTGCACAGCTCCTGTGTGGCCCCTGCGCAATTGGATGAGAGACTCCCAGGGAAAGGGTGTCAGCTATGCTGCCATGGGGGTGGGGAGGTTAGTTGTATTCCAATTGCCAGTGCATTCCTTCTGTGCTTCTTTGCTGCTGCAACGCTTATCTATAAGTTCTGCAGGAGGTGATGTTGATGGCTGGTGTTAAGTCCTCACTTAACAAATTAGTCAGAGAGTGATTTCAGCAAAAACTCAGGTTTATTTCAGCTCGACGATCACTTCTCTAACACGGTACAATTTCTGATAGCCCGAACAGCTTTTCCATTGCAGCTGCTCGGTATTTAAACATTCCGGGCTAATGTAGCCACACCTACTATACACATATCAACCTATCAGGTTGAGCGAATGTAACTCTGAAGGCTCCTCGGTGAGTCACAATTGTCTGGGCTTCAGCAGCTTCCTTGGTCACAGGAAGCTGCTGGTACGCCTGGGCAAGGTCAAATTTTGCAAAACCCTCCCCCCCCCCTAACGAAGCCAAAACATGGCTAATTACCGGCACAGGGTAAGAGTGCTGCTGTAATGCCTGATTTATGGTGCATTTATAGTCAGCACAAATACGCACTGACCCGTCCGGTTTCACAGGGGTCACAATGGGTGTCTCCCATTTACTGAATGGGACAGGCTCTAACACACCCTGCTCAATGAGCTTGTCCAGCTCTGCTTCGATCCTCGGTCGTAGGGGAATAGGAACCTTCCTATATTTGAGGCGGACTGGCCTCACCGCAGGATCAAGTTTAAACAACACTGGGGCCCCCGTATATTTTCCCAGGCCACCCCCAAACACATCGGTAAACTCATTATACAGTACAGCCCATTTATTTTTTGACACACTATTAATACCAAAAATAGCAATGCCGAACGGTTCGAACCAGTCAAGCCCCAGCAAGTTCACTCTGTTTCCCTCAGCAACCAATAAGGAAAGTTGGGCCCGCTTCCCTTTAAACTCAACCTCAAACGTATCCCTCCCTGCCAGAGGTATACGCTTGCCCTGAAAGTC